>NW_028146054.1:12500-15000 GCF_977016875.1 Pavona decussata
TGAATCACCAAATGACCGGGCAGAACCCGCATTGGTTTTTAATCTAATAAATACATCCCTTCCAGAAGTCGGGACTTTTCGCATGTATTAGCTCTAGAATTACTACGGTTATCCAAGTAGTAATGGTACAATCAAATAAACGATAACTGATTTAATGAGCCATTCGCAGTTTCACAGTACAAGTGCTTATACTTAGACATGCATGGCTTAATCTTTGAGACAAGCATATGACTACTGGCAGGATCAACCAGGTAACTATCCACCGCAGGGAACAGAAGTTCCTTGCTAAGCGGCCCCCCTCCGCAGAGGGAGAGCAAGCTTTCTTAGATTTTGCCTCCACGGGGGGAACCCATGAGCCAAACGGACCACACGGTCCCTCGGTCAAGGGAAACCCCGTCTTGTTTGCCACGTCTTTCTCACAACTGGACCCGTGCACAGTTCAGGCATACCTGTCAGACTCGCCAAGCGAGCTGAAGGAAGGCAAGAAAAGTGCTTCTGCGAAGGAAAATATCCTCCTGCTCTTTTGTCTCTATCATTAGCCAAAGGCTAGCGTACACAACTTCCATCTACACTCTGCCTGCCACTACAGTGACAATGCTTTCGGGCATCATCTTTTCCCTCCTTCGAAAGGAAAGCTACAAGCCCAACTTTCCTTGCCCGTTAGTCAATTCTGCCCTCTATTTCTCCGCCTTGCCGCCGTGGAACATAAGGGACAGGGTTTACTAGCCAGCTCCTCTCGGAACCTTTGCGACCAACCTGCCCACACTATAACCCCCAAACGCTAATAAGGAGACTGCATGATATGGTAGACAGAAAATAAAAACGCGAAAAAAATGAAATTTTGAAAATCGAACCCACAACCAGCCAAATCGTTTGTAAGTCATGCCAAATGACTGGTGACATCTTAAAAACCCATTGAAGCCACAACATCCCATAATTTCACGCTTTTAAAGATTTGTCACTATACGCACTGTAAGTACCTCACTAATTCTCACCTCAGATTTTACGGGAACATGTTCAAATTTTAACACGCCTCTCAGCACGACCAATTACATTAAAATTCATCGCAAAAGTCAGAATTCTCCAATTTTTGAAAAATTCACTATATTCACTGTAAGTACCTCGCTAGACAGTGGAGACCTCAGATTTTACGGGAACATGATCAACTTTCGACACACCTCTCAGCACGAGCAGTTACATAGAAATCCATCAGGAAAGTCGTGCTGTGAAGAGGTCTTTCGACTAAGAAAAATGGTGGTGTGAGGAGGAGTCACCTAAATCAGAGAAAAATACTCTTATAGGAGACTGCTACGAAAGACATTTCTGAGTCCACTGGCCCTAGTCCCCTAATAAGTGTATTTCTGTTTGTTTTAAGAAGGTCCTCCTGACATCACCAATCTTCTGTCTTCAATCCTAACCCCAACGTTAACCCTAACGCTAACCCTAACCCTACCTCCCTCAGGGGCAGTTCTATGGTTATGATCCCACGGTAGGCAGAAAAACTATCCCAATCTAGGTTTTCTTGTATGCTGACTCCATTTTAAATGCTTTTACTTGAGTCTGACAAAGGCAAAGCCAAATACTCACCCCTATATGGACGGGGAAGCAAAGTGCGGATTTTGGTAGGTCGGCATTTTCAATCAGGAATGTTGCCATTCGAAAGAGCGTCCAAAAAAACTTGGTTGGGACACATTTATTTTAGAAATTAGCGACCTAACCAGAAGTGCACTTTTTGGTGGGCCTACCCTACCCCCCTCAGGAGCAGTTCTATGGTTATAATACCACGGAAGGCACAAAACCTATCCCAAACTAGGTTTTCTTGTATGCTGATTCCATTTTCAATGTGTTTCCTTGACTCTGACGAAAGCAAAGCCAAATACTCACCCCTATATGGACGGGGAAGCAAAGTGTGGATTTTGGTAGGTCGGCATTTTCAATCAGGAATGTTGCCATTCGAAAGAGCGTCCAAAAAAACTTGGTTGGGACACATTTATTTTAGAAATTAGCGACCTAACCAGAAGTGCACTTTTTGGTGGGCCTACCCTACCCCCCTCAGGAGCAGTTCTATGGTTATAATACCACGGAAGGCACAAAACCTATCCCAAACTAGGTTTTCTTGTATGCTGATTCCATTTTCAATGTGTTTCCTTGACTCTGACGGAAGCAAAGTCAAATACTCACCTCTATATGGACGGGGAAGCAAAGTGCGGATTTTGGTAGGTCGCCATTTTCAATCGGGAATGTTGCCATTCGAAAGAGCGTCTAAAAGAACTTGGCTGGAACACATTTTTGCTATAAATTGTTGACCTAAGTATATAAGCAAGTATATAAGCAAATACTCGTTACATAGCATAAATAGCCTCTAAACACCCGAAAAACCTCTCCAAATATCATTTAAACCTTTTTCCTAACCCTAACACTTACCCTAACCCTAACCCTAACCCCATTTCAAACCCTAATTCTAAGTCAGAGGTCCTCCTCACACCACCAATTTTTTTGG
>NW_028146055.1:0-20283 GCF_977016875.1 Pavona decussata
TACCCCATGCACCGAAGGTCCCTTATGTAGGGGGGATGACTTTTGCACTCAGTACGATAACTTGTCGCTCACGACAAGACAGTGAGGGAGGTGAACTGTCGACCCCTAAGCCGAATATTAAGACAGCCCCTTTCGCCACTAGCGCTCACATCCAACTTCAAGACATAACGTACATCCATATATAACATGGACAGGTGTCTTCCACGTGGTACGTGTTGAGGTTTGCATTTCAGGAGCATGCGTACTGCTAAAACTCATATAACGAATAGATAAATACCTCGTTGTTTATTTCAACAAAATGATCAGGCAATGATCAAAAATATGAAAAGCTAGGGGGAAAAAACACACTTGTGATTAGTCTATAAAGTCACTTAACGACAAGGGAATCTTTTCACTATATTAATTTTGTTTAAAAAAAAAACGCTCAATGTTTGTGATTGTTCATTCTACCCAAGCCTTGGCATCCGTACAGATCGACGTTGTAGTTCATTTTTTTTTTTATCTCAGTTAACCCTTTAACCTCTAATATCAGAGACAAAATTCTCCTATCTTGTCCCGTTACTTTTCTTATAAAAGTACTGTGGAGAAGTTATTAAAATATCAAGAAAATTCACCTTGGGCGATCATATCCTTAATTCTCATAACTTTATGGGTTGAATAAGCATGGATATTACAAGGAGAAATTTGATGCTGATCACTGTTAGGGCTTAAAAGGTTAAGGTGGTCTTTCACCCAAAGAGTTAATTTGTTTGGTAAAAGTTTCCGGCAAAGTTCTTTTCTATTACTTTATAGGGATTCACGCCCTGGCATCAAAAATGAGTCTTTTCCAGTCACATGTCATACTAGTTAATGATTAACCAGCACGCTAAGTAAAAATAAGGGCTGTTGATTGCAAGAACGATATCTTACTAACGAGAAATAGCTTTTCTTTTAACTGAAATGGCCCAAAATTTGATTTCTCTGAACAATTCAACTTAAAATGAGAAAAAAACATCATTTTGACAACCACTCGTCATATAATTAGTTTTGACAAATGCGAGTATCTCGAGCGACGGGCTAAGCAAAATATCCACGCAATTCTAGAAAATAACAAAGGCATTCGCAGAAAGTCTGATTGTGTTGATTAGCTAGGTAAATTTACGGTATTTAACTGAAAGGAAGTTTTCTCGCAAAGAGGTGCGAAGATAACAAGACAAGTTAAGCGATTATTCTTGAAACGAACAAGTTCACAGCTAGAATAATCAATGACATCGCTAATTCGAAAATGTTTCGTTCTCGCTCTGAAGCAAACACGACAGTGAAAAGAAACAACATAGTAACAACTGGAGTAAACCAGTTTATTTAAGTCGACTGTGCATTTTAGGGGGCCCCTGACACTGAACAAAGTTCACTGAATCTAGTAAACACAAGAACAGTACACTGAACAGCAGACGAAAAAAAATGCCGGTAGAACTGAACATCGTCGTAACTAAACATTTTGATTACTTAGCGATATGTGAAAGAGAAATACCAACATTAACTGAATAAAACATGATTGTTCAACACTTACTGAGACCTTTAAGTTGTCTTCCTGTCAGGTCCATTCGCTCCTCAGCAAAGTCACAAGCGATACCTTTCCATCGATCACCTGAATCGCTCATCCACTGACCGCGCGCACATCGCAAAGACGGCCTGAAAGTCAAAGTCCTCATCCTGTCACTAAAACAACAATAATAAACAAAATAATAGTGACATGTTGTCGCCGAAACGTCATGTTTTAATCTCGCTCCTTTCTTTTTATTTTGAAATAATGGCAACCACCTGACACAAGGTACCCCATGCACCGAAGGTCCCTTATGTAGGGGGGATGACTTTTGCACTCAGTACGATAACTTGTCGCTCACGACAAGACAGTGAGGGAGGTGAACTGTCGACCCCTAAGCCGAATATTAAGACAGCCCCTTTCGCCACTAGCGCTCACATCCAACTTCAAGACATAACGTACATCCATATATAACATGGACAGGTGTCTTCCACGTGGTACGTGTTGAGGTTTGCATTTCAGGAGCATGCGTACTGCTAAAACTCATATAACGAATAGATAAATACCTCGTTGTTTATTTCAACAAAATGATCAGGCAATGATCAAAAATATGAAAAGCTAGGGGGAAAAAACACACTTGTGATTAGTCTATAAAGTCACTTAACGACAAGGGAATCTTTTCACTATATTAATTTTGTTTAAAAAAAAAACGCTCAATGTTTGTGATTGTTCATTCTACCCAAGCCTTGGCATCCGTACAGATCGACGTTGTAGTTCATTTTTTTTTTTATCTCAGTTAACCCTTTAACCTCTAATATCAGAGACAAAATTCTCCTATCTTGTCCCGTTACTTTTCTTATAAAAGTACTGTGGAGAAGTTATTAAAATATCAAGAAAATTCACCTTGGGCGATCATATCCTTAATTCTCATAACTTTATGGGTTGAATAAGCATGGATATTACAAGGAGAAATTTGATGCTGATCACTGTTAGGGCTTAAAAGGTTAAGGTGGTCTTTCACCCAAAGAGTTAATTTGTTTGGTAAAAGTTTCCGGCAAAGTTCTTTTCTATTACTTTATAGGGATTCACGCCCTGGCATCAAAAATGAGTCTTTTCCAGTCACATGTCATACTAGTTAATGATTAACCAGCACGCTAAGTAAAAATAAGGGCTGTTGATTGCAAGAACGATATCTTACTAACGAGAAATAGCTTTTCTTTTAACTGAAATGGCCCAAAATTTGATTTCTCTGAACAATTCAACTTAAAATGAGAAAAAAACATCATTTTGACAACCACTCGTCATATAATTAGTTTTGACAAATGCGAGTATCTCGAGCGACGGGCTAAGCAAAATATCCACGCAATTCTAGAAAATAACAAAGGCATTCGCAGAAAGTCTGATTGTGTTGATTAGCTAGGTAAATTTACGGTATTTAACTGAAAGGAAGTTTTCTCGCAAAGAGGTGCGAAGATAACAAGACAAGTTAAGCGATTATTCTTGAAACGAACAAGTTCACAGCTAGAATAATCAATGACATCGCTAATTCGAAAATGTTTCGTTCTCGCTCTGAAGCAAACACGACAGTGAAAAGAAACAACATAGTAACAACTGGAGTAAACCAGTTTATTTAAGTCGACTGTGCATTTTAGGGGGCCCCTGACACTGAACAAAGTTCACTGAATCTAGTAAACACAAGAACAGTACACTGAACAGCAGACGAAAAAAAATGCCGGTAGAACTGAACATCGTCGTAACTAAACATTTTGATTACTTAGCGATATGTGAAAGAGAAATACCAACATTAACTGAATAAAACATGATTGTTCAACACTTACTGAGACCTTTAAGTTGTCTTCCTGTCAGGTCCATTCGCTCCTCAGCAAAGTCACAAGCGATACCTTTCCATCGATCACCTGAATCGCTCATCCACTGACCGCGCGCACATCGCAAAGACGGCCTGAAAGTCAAAGTCCTCATCCTGTCACTAAAACAACAATAATAAACAAAATAATAGTGACATGTTGTCGCCGAAACGTCATGTTTTAATCTCGCTCCTTTCTTTTTATTTTGAAATAATGGCAACCACCTGACACAAGGTACCCCATGCACCGAAGGTCCCTTATGTAGGGGGGATGACTTTTGCACTCAGTACGATAACTTGTCGCTCACGACAAGACAGTGAGGGAGGTGAACTGTCGACCCCTAAGCCGAATATTAAGACAGCCCCTTTCGCCACTAGCGCTCACATCCAACTTCAAGACATAACGTACATCCATATATAACATGGACAGGTGTCTTCCACGTGGTACGTGTTGAGGTTTGCATTTCAGGAGCATGCGTACTGCTAAAACTCATATAACGAATAGATAAATACCTCGTTGTTTATTTCAACAAAATGATCAGGCAATGATCAAAAATATGAAAAGCTAGGGGGAAAAAACACACTTGTGATTAGTCTATAAAGTCACTTAACGACAAGGGAATCTTTTCACTATATTAATTTTGTTTAAAAAAAAAACGCTCAATGTTTGTGATTGTTCATTCTACCCAAGCCTTGGCATCCGTACAGATCGACGTTGTAGTTCATTTTTTTTTTTATCTCAGTTAACCCTTTAACCTCTAATATCAGAGACAAAATTCTCCTATCTTGTCCCGTTACTTTTCTTATAAAAGTACTGTGGAGAAGTTATTAAAATATCAAGAAAATTCACCTTGGGCGATCATATCCTTAATTCTCATAACTTTATGGGTTGAATAAGCATGGATATTACAAGGAGAAATTTGATGCTGATCACTGTTAGGGCTTAAAAGGTTAAGGTGGTCTTTCACCCAAAGAGTTAATTTGTTTGGTAAAAGTTTCCGGCAAAGTTCTTTTCTATTACTTTATAGGGATTCACGCCCTGGCATCAAAAATGAGTCTTTTCCAGTCACATGTCATACTAGTTAATGATTAACCAGCACGCTAAGTAAAAATAAGGGCTGTTGATTGCAAGAACGATATCTTACTAACGAGAAATAGCTTTTCTTTTAACTGAAATGGCCCAAAATTTGATTTCTCTGAACAATTCAACTTAAAATGAGAAAAAAACATCATTTTGACAACCACTCGTCATATAATTAGTTTTGACAAATGCGAGTATCTCGAGCGACGGGCTAAGCAAAATATCCACGCAATTCTAGAAAATAACAAAGGCATTCGCAGAAAGTCTGATTGTGTTGATTAGCTAGGTAAATTTACGGTATTTAACTGAAAGGAAGTTTTCTCGCAAAGAGGTGCGAAGATAACAAGACAAGTTAAGCGATTATTCTTGAAACGAACAAGTTCACAGCTAGAATAATCAATGACATCGCTAATTCGAAAATGTTTCGTTCTCGCTCTGAAGCAAACACGACAGTGAAAAGAAACAACATAGTAACAACTGGAGTAAACCAGTTTATTTAAGTCGACTGTGCATTTTAGGGGGCCCCTGACACTGAACAAAGTTCACTGAATCTAGTAAACACAAGAACAGTACACTGAACAGCAGACGAAAAAAAATGCCGGTAGAACTGAACATCGTCGTAACTAAACATTTTGATTACTTAGCGATATGTGAAAGAGAAATACCAACATTAACTGAATAAAACATGATTGTTCAACACTTACTGAGACCTTTAAGTTGTCTTCCTGTCAGGTCCATTCGCTCCTCAGCAAAGTCACAAGCGATACCTTTCCATCGATCACCTGAATCGCTCATCCACTGACCGCGCGCACATCGCAAAGACGGCCTGAAAGTCAAAGTCCTCATCCTGTCACTAAAACAACAATAATAAACAAAATAATAGTGACATGTTGTCGCCGAAACGTCATGTTTTAATCTCGCTCCTTTCTTTTTATTTTGAAATAATGGCAACCACCTGACACAAGGTACCCCATGCACCGAAGGTCCCTTATGTAGGGGGGATGACTTTTGCACTCAGTACGATAACTTGTCGCTCACGACAAGACAGTGAGGGAGGTGAACTGTCGACCCCTAAGCCGAATATTAAGACAGCCCCTTTCGCCACTAGCGCTCACATCCAACTTCAAGACATAACGTACATCCATATATAACATGGACAGGTGTCTTCCACGTGGTACGTGTTGAGGTTTGCATTTCAGGAGCATGCGTACTGCTAAAACTCATATAACGAATAGATAAATACCTCGTTGTTTATTTCAACAAAATGATCAGGCAATGATCAAAAATATGAAAAGCTAGGGGGAAAAAACACACTTGTGATTAGTCTATAAAGTCACTTAACGACAAGGGAATCTTTTCACTATATTAATTTTGTTTAAAAAAAAAACGCTCAATGTTTGTGATTGTTCATTCTACCCAAGCCTTGGCATCCGTACAGATCGACGTTGTAGTTCATTTTTTTTTTTATCTCAGTTAACCCTTTAACCTCTAATATCAGAGACAAAATTCTCCTATCTTGTCCCGTTACTTTTCTTATAAAAGTACTGTGGAGAAGTTATTAAAATATCAAGAAAATTCACCTTGGGCGATCATATCCTTAATTCTCATAACTTTATGGGTTGAATAAGCATGGATATTACAAGGAGAAATTTGATGCTGATCACTGTTAGGGCTTAAAAGGTTAAGGTGGTCTTTCACCCAAAGAGTTAATTTGTTTGGTAAAAGTTTCCGGCAAAGTTCTTTTCTATTACTTTATAGGGATTCACGCCCTGGCATCAAAAATGAGTCTTTTCCAGTCACATGTCATACTAGTTAATGATTAACCAGCACGCTAAGTAAAAATAAGGGCTGTTGATTGCAAGAACGATATCTTACTAACGAGAAATAGCTTTTCTTTTAACTGAAATGGCCCAAAATTTGATTTCTCTGAACAATTCAACTTAAAATGAGAAAAAAACATCATTTTGACAACCACTCGTCATATAATTAGTTTTGACAAATGCGAGTATCTCGAGCGACGGGCTAAGCAAAATATCCACGCAATTCTAGAAAATAACAAAGGCATTCGCAGAAAGTCTGATTGTGTTGATTAGCTAGGTAAATTTACGGTATTTAACTGAAAGGAAGTTTTCTCGCAAAGAGGTGCGAAGATAACAAGACAAGTTAAGCGATTATTCTTGAAACGAACAAGTTCACAGCTAGAATAATCAATGACATCGCTAATTCGAAAATGTTTCGTTCTCGCTCTGAAGCAAACACGACAGTGAAAAGAAACAACATAGTAACAACTGGAGTAAACCAGTTTATTTAAGTCGACTGTGCATTTTAGGGGGCCCCTGACACTGAACAAAGTTCACTGAATCTAGTAAACACAAGAACAGTACACTGAACAGCAGACGAAAAAAAATGCCGGTAGAACTGAACATCGTCGTAACTAAACATTTTGATTACTTAGCGATATGTGAAAGAGAAATACCAACATTAACTGAATAAAACATGATTGTTCAACACTTACTGAGACCTTTAAGTTGTCTTCCTGTCAGGTCCATTCGCTCCTCAGCAAAGTCACAAGCGATACCTTTCCATCGATCACCTGAATCGCTCATCCACTGACCGCGCGCACATCGCAAAGACGGCCTGAAAGTCAAAGTCCTCATCCTGTCACTAAAACAACAATAATAAACAAAATAATAGTGACATGTTGTCGCCGAAACGTCATGTTTTAATCTCGCTCCTTTCTTTTTATTTTGAAATAATGGCAACCACCTGACACAAGGTACCCCATGCACCGAAGGTCCCTTATGTAGGGGGGATGACTTTTGCACTCAGTACGATAACTTGTCGCTCACGACAAGACAGTGAGGGAGGTGAACTGTCGACCCCTAAGCCGAATATTAAGACAGCCCCTTTCGCCACTAGCGCTCACATCCAACTTCAAGACATAACGTACATCCATATATAACATGGACAGGTGTCTTCCACGTGGTACGTGTTGAGGTTTGCATTTCAGGAGCATGCGTACTGCTAAAACTCATATAACGAATAGATAAATACCTCGTTGTTTATTTCAACAAAATGATCAGGCAATGATCAAAAATATGAAAAGCTAGGGGGAAAAAACACACTTGTGATTAGTCTATAAAGTCACTTAACGACAAGGGAATCTTTTCACTATATTAATTTTGTTTAAAAAAAAAACGCTCAATGTTTGTGATTGTTCATTCTACCCAAGCCTTGGCATCCGTACAGATCGACGTTGTAGTTCATTTTTTTTTTTATCTCAGTTAACCCTTTAACCTCTAATATCAGAGACAAAATTCTCCTATCTTGTCCCGTTACTTTTCTTATAAAAGTACTGTGGAGAAGTTATTAAAATATCAAGAAAATTCACCTTGGGCGATCATATCCTTAATTCTCATAACTTTATGGGTTGAATAAGCATGGATATTACAAGGAGAAATTTGATGCTGATCACTGTTAGGGCTTAAAAGGTTAAGGTGGTCTTTCACCCAAAGAGTTAATTTGTTTGGTAAAAGTTTCCGGCAAAGTTCTTTTCTATTACTTTATAGGGATTCACGCCCTGGCATCAAAAATGAGTCTTTTCCAGTCACATGTCATACTAGTTAATGATTAACCAGCACGCTAAGTAAAAATAAGGGCTGTTGATTGCAAGAACGATATCTTACTAACGAGAAATAGCTTTTCTTTTAACTGAAATGGCCCAAAATTTGATTTCTCTGAACAATTCAACTTAAAATGAGAAAAAAACATCATTTTGACAACCACTCGTCATATAATTAGTTTTGACAAATGCGAGTATCTCGAGCGACGGGCTAAGCAAAATATCCACGCAATTCTAGAAAATAACAAAGGCATTCGCAGAAAGTCTGATTGTGTTGATTAGCTAGGTAAATTTACGGTATTTAACTGAAAGGAAGTTTTCTCGCAAAGAGGTGCGAAGATAACAAGACAAGTTAAGCGATTATTCTTGAAACGAACAAGTTCACAGCTAGAATAATCAATGACATCGCTAATTCGAAAATGTTTCGTTCTCGCTCTGAAGCAAACACGACAGTGAAAAGAAACAACATAGTAACAACTGGAGTAAACCAGTTTATTTAAGTCGACTGTGCATTTTAGGGGGCCCCTGACACTGAACAAAGTTCACTGAATCTAGTAAACACAAGAACAGTACACTGAACAGCAGACGAAAAAAAATGCCGGTAGAACTGAACATCGTCGTAACTAAACATTTTGATTACTTAGCGATATGTGAAAGAGAAATACCAACATTAACTGAATAAAACATGATTGTTCAACACTTACTGAGACCTTTAAGTTGTCTTCCTGTCAGGTCCATTCGCTCCTCAGCAAAGTCACAAGCGATACCTTTCCATCGATCACCTGAATCGCTCATCCACTGACCGCGCGCACATCGCAAAGACGGCCTGAAAGTCAAAGTCCTCATCCTGTCACTAAAACAACAATAATAAACAAAATAATAGTGACATGTTGTCGCCGAAACGTCATGTTTTAATCTCGCTCCTTTCTTTTTATTTTGAAATAATGGCAACCACCTGACACAAGGTACCCCATGCACCGAAGGTCCCTTATGTAGGGGGGATGACTTTTGCACTCAGTACGATAACTTGTCGCTCACGACAAGACAGTGAGGGAGGTGAACTGTCGACCCCTAAGCCGAATATTAAGACAGCCCCTTTCGCCACTAGCGCTCACATCCAACTTCAAGACATAACGTACATCCATATATAACATGGACAGGTGTCTTCCACGTGGTACGTGTTGAGGTTTGCATTTCAGGAGCATGCGTACTGCTAAAACTCATATAACGAATAGATAAATACCTCGTTGTTTATTTCAACAAAATGATCAGGCAATGATCAAAAATATGAAAAGCTAGGGGGAAAAAACACACTTGTGATTAGTCTATAAAGTCACTTAACGACAAGGGAATCTTTTCACTATATTAATTTTGTTTAAAAAAAAAACGCTCAATGTTTGTGATTGTTCATTCTACCCAAGCCTTGGCATCCGTACAGATCGACGTTGTAGTTCATTTTTTTTTTTATCTCAGTTAACCCTTTAACCTCTAATATCAGAGACAAAATTCTCCTATCTTGTCCCGTTACTTTTCTTATAAAAGTACTGTGGAGAAGTTATTAAAATATCAAGAAAATTCACCTTGGGCGATCATATCCTTAATTCTCATAACTTTATGGGTTGAATAAGCATGGATATTACAAGGAGAAATTTGATGCTGATCACTGTTAGGGCTTAAAAGGTTAAGGTGGTCTTTCACCCAAAGAGTTAATTTGTTTGGTAAAAGTTTCCGGCAAAGTTCTTTTCTATTACTTTATAGGGATTCACGCCCTGGCATCAAAAATGAGTCTTTTCCAGTCACATGTCATACTAGTTAATGATTAACCAGCACGCTAAGTAAAAATAAGGGCTGTTGATTGCAAGAACGATATCTTACTAACGAGAAATAGCTTTTCTTTTAACTGAAATGGCCCAAAATTTGATTTCTCTGAACAATTCAACTTAAAATGAGAAAAAAACATCATTTTGACAACCACTCGTCATATAATTAGTTTTGACAAATGCGAGTATCTCGAGCGACGGGCTAAGCAAAATATCCACGCAATTCTAGAAAATAACAAAGGCATTCGCAGAAAGTCTGATTGTGTTGATTAGCTAGGTAAATTTACGGTATTTAACTGAAAGGAAGTTTTCTCGCAAAGAGGTGCGAAGATAACAAGACAAGTTAAGCGATTATTCTTGAAACGAACAAGTTCACAGCTAGAATAATCAATGACATCGCTAATTCGAAAATGTTTCGTTCTCGCTCTGAAGCAAACACGACAGTGAAAAGAAACAACATAGTAACAACTGGAGTAAACCAGTTTATTTAAGTCGACTGTGCATTTTAGGGGGCCCCTGACACTGAACAAAGTTCACTGAATCTAGTAAACACAAGAACAGTACACTGAACAGCAGACGAAAAAAAATGCCGGTAGAACTGAACATCGTCGTAACTAAACATTTTGATTACTTAGCGATATGTGAAAGAGAAATACCAACATTAACTGAATAAAACATGATTGTTCAACACTTACTGAGACCTTTAAGTTGTCTTCCTGTCAGGTCCATTCGCTCCTCAGCAAAGTCACAAGCGATACCTTTCCATCGATCACCTGAATCGCTCATCCACTGACCGCGCGCACATCGCAAAGACGGCCTGAAAGTCAAAGTCCTCATCCTGTCACTAAAACAACAATAATAAACAAAATAATAGTGACATGTTGTCGCCGAAACGTCATGTTTTAATCTCGCTCCTTTCTTTTTATTTTGAAATAATGGCAACCACCTGACACAAGGTACCCCATGCACCGAAGGTCCCTTATGTAGGGGGGATGACTTTTGCACTCAGTACGATAACTTGTCGCTCACGACAAGACAGTGAGGGAGGTGAACTGTCGACCCCTAAGCCGAATATTAAGACAGCCCCTTTCGCCACTAGCGCTCACATCCAACTTCAAGACATAACGTACATCCATATATAACATGGACAGGTGTCTTCCACGTGGTACGTGTTGAGGTTTGCATTTCAGGAGCATGCGTACTGCTAAAACTCATATAACGAATAGATAAATACCTCGTTGTTTATTTCAACAAAATGATCAGGCAATGATCAAAAATATGAAAAGCTAGGGGGAAAAAACACACTTGTGATTAGTCTATAAAGTCACTTAACGACAAGGGAATCTTTTCACTATATTAATTTTGTTTAAAAAAAAAACGCTCAATGTTTGTGATTGTTCATTCTACCCAAGCCTTGGCATCCGTACAGATCGACGTTGTAGTTCATTTTTTTTTTTATCTCAGTTAACCCTTTAACCTCTAATATCAGAGACAAAATTCTCCTATCTTGTC
This sequence comes from Pavona decussata, assembly GCF_977016875.1. Classification (NCBI taxonomy): domain Eukaryota; kingdom Metazoa; phylum Cnidaria; class Anthozoa; order Scleractinia; family Agariciidae; genus Pavona; species Pavona decussata. The sequence goes on from NW_028146055.1 coordinate 11,422, forward strand.
CCGTTACTTTTCTTATAAAAGTACTGTGGAGAAGTTATTAAAATATCAAGAAAATTCACCTTGGGCGATCATATCCTTAATTCTCATAACTTTATGGGTTGAATAAGCATGGATATTACAAGGAGAAATTTGATGCTGATCACTGTTAGGGCTTAAAAGGTTAAGGTGGTCTTTCACCCAAAGAGTTAATTTGTTTGGTAAAAGTTTCCGGCAAAGTTCTTTTCTATTACTTTATAGGGATTCACGCCCTGGCATCAAAAATGAGTCTTTTCCAGTCACATGTCATACTAGTTAATGATTAACCAGCACGCTAAGTAAAAATAAGGGCTGTTGATTGCAAGAACGATATCTTACTAACGAGAAATAGCTTTTCTTTTAACTGAAATGGCCCAAAATTTGATTTCTCTGAACAATTCAACTTAAAATGAGAAAAAAACATCATTTTGACAACCACTCGTCATATAATTAGTTTTGACAAATGCGAGTATCTCGAGCGACGGGCTAAGCAAAATATCCACGCAATTCTAGAAAATAACAAAGGCATTCGCAGAAAGTCTGATTGTGTTGATTAGCTAGGTAAATTTACGGTATTTAACTGAAAGGAAGTTTTCTCGCAAAGAGGTGCGAAGATAACAAGACAAGTTAAGCGATTATTCTTGAAACGAACAAGTTCACAGCTAGAATAATCAATGACATCGCTAATTCGAAAATGTTTCGTTCTCGCTCTGAAGCAAACACGACAGTGAAAAGAAACAACATAGTAACAACTGGAGTAAACCAGTTTATTTAAGTCGACTGTGCATTTTAGGGGGCCCCTGACACTGAACAAAGTTCACTGAATCTAGTAAACACAAGAACAGTACACTGAACAGCAGACGAAAAAAAATGCCGGTAGAACTGAACATCGTCGTAACTAAACATTTTGATTACTTAGCGATATGTGAAAGAGAAATACCAACATTAACTGAATAAAACATGATTGTTCAACACTTACTGAGACCTTTAAGTTGTCTTCCTGTCAGGTCCATTCGCTCCTCAGCAAAGTCACAAGCGATACCTTTCCATCGATCACCTGAATCGCTCATCCACTGACCGCGCGCACATCGCAAAGACGGCCTGAAAGTCAAAGTCCTCATCCTGTCACTAAAACAACAATAATAAACAAAATAATAGTGACATGTTGTCGCCGAAACGTCATGTTTTAATCTCGCTCCTTTCTTTTTATTTTGAAATAATGGCAACCACCTGACACAAGGTACCCCATGCACCGAAGGTCCCTTATGTAGGGGGGATGACTTTTGCACTCAGTACGATAACTTGTCGCTCACGACAAGACAGTGAGGGAGGTGAACTGTCGACCCCTAAGCCGAATATTAAGACAGCCCCTTTCGCCACTAGCGCTCACATCCAACTTCAAGACATAACGTACATCCATATATAACATGGACAGGTGTCTTCCACGTGGTACGTGTTGAGGTTTGCATTTCAGGAGCATGCGTACTGCTAAAACTCATATAACGAATAGATAAATACCTCGTTGTTTATTTCAACAAAATGATCAGGCAATGATCAAAAATATGAAAAGCTAGGGGGAAAAAACACACTTGTGATTAGTCTATAAAGTCACTTAACGACAAGGGAATCTTTTCACTATATTAATTTTGTTTAAAAAAAAAACGCTCAATGTTTGTGATTGTTCATTCTACCCAAGCCTTGGCATCCGTACAGATCGACGTTGTAGTTCATTTTTTTTTTTATCTCAGTTAACCCTTTAACCTCTAATATCAGAGACAAAATTCTCCTATCTTGTCCCGTTACTTTTCTTATAAAAGTACTGTGGAGAAGTTATTAAAATATCAAGAAAATTCACCTTGGGCGATCATATCCTTAATTCTCATAACTTTATGGGTTGAATAAGCATGGATATTACAAGGAGAAATTTGATGCTGATCACTGTTAGGGCTTAAAAGGTTAAGGTGGTCTTTCACCCAAAGAGTTAATTTGTTTGGTAAAAGTTTCCGGCAAAGTTCTTTTCTATTACTTTATAGGGATTCACGCCCTGGCATCAAAAATGAGTCTTTTCCAGTCACATGTCATACTAGTTAATGATTAACCAGCACGCTAAGTAAAAATAAGGGCTGTTGATTGCAAGAACGATATCTTACTAACGAGAAATAGCTTTTCTTTTAACTGAAATGGCCCAAAATTTGATTTCTCTGAACAATTCAACTTAAAATGAGAAAAAAACATCATTTTGACAACCACTCGTCATATAATTAGTTTTGACAAATGCGAGTATCTCGAGCGACGGGCTAAGCAAAATATCCACGCAATTCTAGAAAATAACAAAGGCATTCGCAGAAAGTCTGATTGTGTTGATTAGCTAGGTAAATTTACGGTATTTAACTGAAAGGAAGTTTTCTCGCAAAGAGGTGCGAAGATAACAAGACAAGTTAAGCGATTATTCTTGAAACGAACAAGTTCACAGCTAGAATAATCAATGACATCGCTAATTCGAAAATGTTTCGTTCTCGCTCTGAAGCAAACACGACAGTGAAAAGAAACAACATAGTAACAACTGGAGTAAACCAGTTTATTTAAGTCGACTGTGCATTTTAGGGGGCCCCTGACACTGAACAAAGTTCACTGAATCTAGTAAACACAAGAACAGTACACTGAACAGCAGACGAAAAAAAATGCCGGTAGAACTGAACATCGTCGTAACTAAACATTTTGATTACTTAGCGATATGTGAAAGAGAAATACCAACATTAACTGAATAAAACATGATTGTTCAACACTTACTGAGACCTTTAAGTTGTCTTCCTGTCAGGTCCATTCGCTCCTCAGCAAAGTCACAAGCGATACCTTTCCATCGATCACCTGAATCGCTCATCCACTGACCGCGCGCACATCGCAAAGACGGCCTGAAAGTCAAAGTCCTCATCCTGTCACTAAAACAACAATAATAAACAAAATAATAGTGACATGTTGTCGCCGAAACGTCATGTTTTAATCTCGCTCCTTTCTTTTTATTTTGAAATAATGGCAACCACCTGACACAAGGTACCCCATGCACCGAAGGTCCCTTATGTAGGGGGGATGACTTTTGCACTCAGTACGATAACTTGTCGCTCACGACAAGACAGTGAGGGAGGTGAACTGTCGACCCCTAAGCCGAATATTAAGACAGCCCCTTTCGCCACTAGCGCTCACATCCAACTTCAAGACATAACGTACATCCATATATAACATGGACAGGTGTCTTCCACGTGGTACGTGTTGAGGTTTGCATTTCAGGAGCATGCGTACTGCTAAAACTCATATAACGAATAGATAAATACCTCGTTGTTTATTTCAACAAAATGATCAGGCAATGATCAAAAATATGAAAAGCTAGGGGGAAAAAACACACTTGTGATTAGTCTATAAAGTCACTTAACGACAAGGGAATCTTTTCACTATATTAATTTTGTTTAAAAAAAAAACGCTCAATGTTTGTGATTGTTCATTCTACCCAAGCCTTGGCATCCGTACAGATCGACGTTGTAGTTCATTTTTTTTTTTATCTCAGTTAACCCTTTAACCTCTAATATCAGAGACAAAATTCTCTCTATCTTGTCCCGTTACTTTTCTTATAAAAGTACTGTGGAGAAGTTATTAAAATATCAAGAAAATTCACCTTGGGCGATCATATCCTTAATTCTCATAACTTTATGGGTTGAATAAGCATGGATATTACAAGGAGAAATTTGATGCTGATCACTGTTAGGGCTTAAAAGGTTAAGGTGGTCTTTCACCCAAAGAGTTAATTTGTTTGGTAAAAGTTTCCGGCAAAGTTCTTTTCTATTACTTTATAGGGATTCACGCCCTGGCATCAAAAATGAGTCTTTTCCAGTCACATGTCATACTAGTTAATGATTAACCAGCACGCTAAGTAAAAATAAGGGCTGTTGATTGCAAGAACGATATCTTACTAACGAGAAATAGCTTTTCTTTTAACTGAAATGGCCCAAAATTTGATTTCTCTGAACAATTCAACTTAAAATGAGAAAAAAACATCATTTTGACAACCACTCGTCATATAATTAGTTTTGACAAATGCGAGTATCTCGAGCGACGGGCTAAGCAAAATATCCACGCAATTCTAGAAAATAACAAAGGCATTCGCAGAAAGTCTGATTGTGTTGATTAGCTAGGTAAATTTACGGTATTTAACTGAAAGGAAGTTTTCTCGCAAAGAGGTGCGAAGATAACAAGACAAGTTAAGCGATTATTCTTGAAACGAACAAGTTCACAGCTAGAATAATCAATGACATCGCTAATTCGAAAATGTTTCGTTCTCGCTCTGAAGCAAACACGACAGTGAAAAGAAACAACATAGTAACAACTGGAGTAAACCAGTTTATTTAAGTCGACTGTGCATTTTAGGGGGCCCCTGACACTGAACAAAGTTCACTGAATCTAGTAAACACAAGAACAGTACACTGAACAGCAGACGAAAAAAAATGCCGGTAGAACTGAACATCGTCGTAACTAAACATTTTGATTACTTAGCGATATGTGAAAGAGAAATACCAACATTAACTGAATAAAACATGATTGTTCAACACTTACTGAGACCTTTAAGTTGTCTTCCTGTCAGGTCCATTCGCTCCTCAGCAAAGTCACAAGCGATACCTTTCCATCGATCACCTGAATCGCTCATCCACTGACCGCGCGCACATCGCAAAGACGGCCTGAAAGTCAAAGTCCTCATCCTGTCACTAAAACAACAATAATAAACAAAATAATAGTGACATGTTGTCGCCGAAACGTCATGTTTTAATCTCGCTCCTTTCTTTTTATTTTGAAATAATGGCAACCACCTGACACAAGGTACCCCATGCACCGAAGGTCCCTTATGTAGGGGGGATGACTTTTGCACTCAGTACGATAACTTGTCGCTCACGACAAGACAGTGAGGGAGGTGAACTGTCGACCCCTAAGCCGAATATTAAGACAGCCCCTTTCGCCACTAGCGCTCACATCCAACTTCAAGACATAACGTACATCCATATATAACATGGACAGGTGTCTTCCACGTGGTACGTGTTGAGGTTTGCATTTCAGGAGCATGCGTACTGCTAAAACTCATATAACGAATAGATAAATACCTCGTTGTTTATTTCAACAAAATGATCAGGCAATGATCAAAAATATGAAAAGCTAGGGGGAAAAAACACACTTGTGATTAGTCTATAAAGTCACTTAACGACAAGGGAATCTTTTCACTATATTAATTTTGTTTAAAAAAAAAACGCTCAATGTTTGTGATTGTTCATTCTACCCAAGCCTTGGCATCCGTACAGATCGACGTTGTAGTTCATTTTTTTTTTTATCTCAGTTAACCCTTTAACCTCTAATATCAGAGACAAAATTCTCCTATCTTGTCCCGTTACTTTTCTTATAAAAGTACTGTGGAGAAGTTATTAAAATATCAAGAAAATTCACCTTGGGCGATCATATCCTTAATTCTCATAACTTTATGGGTTGAATAAGCATGGATATTACAAGGAGAAATTTGATGCTGATCACTGTTAGGGCTTAAAAGGTTAAGGTGGTCTTTCACCCAAAGAGTTAATTTGTTTGGTAAAAGTTTCCGGCAAAGTTCTTTTCTATTACTTTATAGGGATTCACGCCCTGGCATCAAAAATGAGTCTTTTCCAGTCACATGTCATACTAGTTAATGATTAACCAGCACGCTAAGTAAAAATAAGGGCTGTTGATTGCAAGAACGATATCTTACTAACGAGAAATAGCTTTTCTTTTAACTGAAATGGCCCAAAATTTGATTTCTCTGAACAATTCAACTTAAAATGAGAAAAAAACATCATTTTGACAACCACTCGTCATATAATTAGTTTTGACAAATGCGAGTATCTCGAGCGACGGGCTAAGCAAAATATCCACGCAATTCTAGAAAATAACAAAGGCATTCGCAGAAAGTCTGATTGTGTTGATTAGCTAGGTAAATTTACGGTATTTAACTGAAAGGAAGTTTTCTCGCAAAGAGGTGCGAAGATAACAAGACAAGTTAAGCGATTATTCTTGAAACGAACAAGTTCACAGCTAGAATAATCAATGACATCGCTAATTCGAAAATGTTTCGTTCTCGCTCTGAAGCAAACACGACAGTGAAAAGAAACAACATAGTAACAACTGGAGTAAACCAGTTTATTTAAGTCGACTGTGCATTTTAGGGGGCCCCTGACACTGAACAAAGTTCACTGAATCTAGTAAACACAAGAACAGTACACTGAACAGCAGACGAAAAAAAATGCCGGTAGAACTGAACATCGTCGTAACTAAACATTTTGATTACTTAGCGATATGTGAAAGAGAAATACCAACATTAACTGAATAAAACATGATTGTTCAACACTTACTGAGACCTTTAAGTTGTCTTCCTGTCAGGTCCATTCGCTCCTCAGCAAAGTCACAAGCGATACCTTTCCATCGATCACCTGAATCGCTCATCCACTGACCGCGCGCACATCGCAAAGACGGCCTGAAAGTCAAAGTCCTCATCCTGTCACTAAAACAACAATAATAAACAAAATAATAGTGACATGTTGTCGCCGAAACGTCATGTTTTAATCTCGCTCCTTTCTTTTTATTTTGAAATAATGGCAACCACCTGACACAAGGTACCCCATGCACCGAAGGTCCCTTATGTAGGGGGGATGACTTTTGCACTCAGTACGATAACTTGTCGCTCACGACAAGACAGTGAGGGAGGTGAACTGTCGACCCCTAAGCCGAATATTAAGACAGCCCCTTTCGCCACTAGCGCTCACATCCAACTTCAAGACATAACGTACATCCATATATAACATGGACAGGTGTCTTCCACGTGGTACGTGTTGAGGTTTGCATTTCAGGAGCATGCGTACTGCTAAAACTCATATAACGAATAGATAAATACCTCGTTGTTTATTTCAACAAAATGATCAGGCAATGATCAAAAATATGAAAAGCTAGGGGGAAAAAACACACTTGTGATTAGTCTATAAAGTCACTTAACGACAAGGGAATCTTTTCACTATATTAATTTTGTTTAAAAAAAAAACGCTCAATGTTTGTGATTGTTCATTCTACCCAAGCCTTGGCATCCGTACAGATCGACGTTGTAGTTCATTTTTTTTTTTATCTCAGTTAACCCTTTAACCTCTAATATCAGAGACAAAATTCTCCTATCTTGTCCCGTTACTTTTCTTATAAAAGTACTGTGGAGAAGTTATTAAAATATCAAGAAAATTCACCTTGGGCGATCATATCCTTAATTCTCATAACTTTATGGGTTGAATAAGCATGGATATTACAAGGAGAAATTTGATGCTGATCACTGTTAGGGCTTAAAAGGTTAAGGTGGTCTTTCACCCAAAGAGTTAATTTGTTTGGTAAAAGTTTCCGGCAAAGTTCTTTTCTATTACTTTATAGGGATTCACGCCCTGGCATCAAAAATGAGTCTTTTCCAGTCACATGTCATACTAGTTAATGATTAACCAGCACGCTAAGTAAAAATAAGGGCTGTTGATTGCAAGAACGATATCTTACTAACGAGAAATAGCTTTTCTTTTAACTGAAATGGCCCAAAATTTGATTTCTCTGAACAATTCAACTTAAAATGAGAAAAAAACATCATTTTGACAACCACTCGTCATATAATTAGTTTTGACAAATGCGAGTATCTCGAGCGACGGGCTAAGCAAAATATCCACGCAATTCTAGAAAATAACAAAGGCATTCGCAGAAAGTCTGATTGTGTTGATTAGCTAGGTAAATTTACGGTATTTAACTGAAAGGAAGTTTTCTCGCAAAGAGGTGCGAAGATAACAAGACAAGTTAAGCGATTATTCTTGAAACGAACAAGTTCACAGCTAGAATAATCAATGACATCGCTAATTCGAAAATGTTTCGTTCTCGCTCTGAAGCAAACACGACAGTGAAAAGAAACAACATAGTAACAACTGGAGTAAACCAGTTTATTTAAGTCGACTGTGCATTTTAGGGGGCCCCTGACACTGAACAAAGTTCACTGAATCTAGTAAACACAAGAACAGTACACTGAACAGCAGACGAAAAAAAATGCCGGTAGAACTGAACATCGTCGTAACTAAACATTTTGATTACTTAGCGATATGTGAAAGAGAAATACCAACATTAACTGAATAAAACATGATTGTTCAACACTTACTGAGACCTTTAAGTTGTCTTCCTGTCAGGTCCATTCGCTCCTCAGCAAAGTCACAAGCGATACCTTTCCATCGATCACCTGAATCGCTCATCCACTGACCGCGCGCACATCGCAAAGACGGCCTGAAAGTCAAAGTCCTCATCCTGTCACTAAAACAACAATAATAAACAAAATAATAGTGACATGTTGTCGCCGAAACGTCATGTTTTAATCTCGCTCCTTTCTTTTTATTTTGAAATAATGGCAACCACCTGACACAAGGTACCCCATGCACCGAAGGTCCCTTATGTAGGGGGGATGACTTTTGCACTCAGTACGATAACTTGTCGCTCACGACAAGACAGTGAGGGAGGTGAACTGTCGACCCCTAAGCCGAATATTAAGACAGCCCCTTTCGCCACTAGCGCTCACATCCAACTTCAAGACATAACGTACATCCATATATAACATGGACAGGTGTCTTCCACGTGGTACGTGTTGAGGTTTGCATTTCAGGAGCATGCGTACTGCTAAAACTCATATAACGAATAGATAAATACCTCGTTGTTTATTTCAACAAAATGATCAGGCAATGATCAAAAATATGAAAAGCTAGGGGGAAAAAACACACTTGTGATTAGTCT
>NW_028146057.1:0-20985 GCF_977016875.1 Pavona decussata
AGTGACATGTTGTCGCCGAAACGTCATGTTTTAATCTCGCTCCTTTCTTTTTATTTTGAAATAATGGCAACCACCTGACACAAGGTACCCCATGCACCGAAGGTCCCTTATGTAGGGGGGATGACTTTTGCACTCAGTACGATAACTTGTCGCTCACGACAAGACAGTGAGGGAGGTGAACTGTCGACCCCTAAGCCGAATATTAAGACAGCCCCTTTCGCCACTAGCGCTCACATCCAACTTCAAGACATAACGTACATCCATATATAACATGGACAGGTGTCTTCCACGTGGTACGTGTTGAGGTTTGCATTTCAGGAGCATGCGTACTGCTAAAACTCATATAACGAATAGATAAATACCTCGTTGTTTATTTCAACAAAATGATCAGGCAATGATCAAAAATATGAAAAGCTAGGGGGAAAAAACACACTTGTGATTAGTCTATAAAGTCACTTAACGACAAGGGAATCTTTTCACTATATTAATTTTGTTTAAAAAAAAAACGCTCAATGTTTGTGATTGTTCATTCTACCCAAGCCTTGGCATCCGTACAGATCGACGTTGTAGTTCATTTTTTTTTTTATCTCAGTTAACCCTTTAACCTCTAATATCAGAGACAAAATTCTCCTATCTTGTCCCGTTACTTTTCTTATAAAAGTACTGTGGAGAAGTTATTAAAATATCAAGAAAATTCACCTTGGGCGATCATATCCTTAATTCTCATAACTTTATGGGTTGAATAAGCATGGATATTACAAGGAGAAATTTGATGCTGATCACTGTTAGGGCTTAAAAGGTTAAGGTGGTCTTTCACCCAAAGAGTTAATTTGTTTGGTAAAAGTTTCCGGCAAAGTTCTTTTCTATTACTTTATAGGGATTCACGCCCTGGCATCAAAAATGAGTCTTTTCCAGTCACATGTCATACTAGTTAATGATTAACCAGCACGCTAAGTAAAAATAAGGGCTGTTGATTGCAAGAACGATATCTTACTAACGAGAAATAGCTTTTCTTTTAACTGAAATGGCCCAAAATTTGATTTCTCTGAACAATTCAACTTAAAATGAGAAAAAAACATCATTTTGACAACCACTCGTCATATAATTAGTTTTGACAAATGCGAGTATCTCGAGCGACGGGCTAAGCAAAATATCCACGCAATTCTAGAAAATAACAAAGGCATTCGCAGAAAGTCTGATTGTGTTGATTAGCTAGGTAAATTTACGGTATTTAACTGAAAGGAAGTTTTCTCGCAAAGAGGTGCGAAGATAACAAGACAAGTTAAGCGATTATTCTTGAAACGAACAAGTTCACAGCTAGAATAATCAATGACATCGCTAATTCGAAAATGTTTCGTTCTCGCTCTGAAGCAAACACGACAGTGAAAAGAAACAACATAGTAACAACTGGAGTAAACCAGTTTATTTAAGTCGACTGTGCATTTTAGGGGGCCCCTGACACTGAACAAAGTTCACTGAATCTAGTAAACACAAGAACAGTACACTGAACAGCAGACGAAAAAAAATGCCGGTAGAACTGAACATCGTCGTAACTAAACATTTTGATTACTTAGCGATATGTGAAAGAGAAATACCAACATTAACTGAATAAAACATGATTGTTCAACACTTACTGAGACCTTTAAGTTGTCTTCCTGTCAGGTCCATTCGCTCCTCAGCAAAGTCACAAGCGATACCTTTCCATCGATCACCTGAATCGCTCATCCACTGACCGCGCGCACATCGCAAAGACGGCCTGAAAGTCAAAGTCCTCATCCTGTCACTAAAACAACAATAATAAACAAAATAATAGTGACATGTTGTCGCCGAAACGTCATGTTTTAATCTCGCTCCTTTCTTTTTATTTTGAAATAATGGCAACCACCTGACACAAGGTACCCCATGCACCGAAGGTCCCTTATGTAGGGGGGATGACTTTTGCACTCAGTACGATAACTTGTCGCTCACGACAAGACAGTGAGGGAGGTGAACTGTCGACCCCTAAGCCGAATATTAAGACAGCCCCTTTCGCCACTAGCGCTCACATCCAACTTCAAGACATAACGTACATCCATATATAACATGGACAGGTGTCTTCCACGTGGTACGTGTTGAGGTTTGCATTTCAGGAGCATGCGTACTGCTAAAACTCATATAACGAATAGATAAATACCTCGTTGTTTATTTCAACAAAATGATCAGGCAATGATCAAAAATATGAAAAGCTAGGGGGAAAAAACACACTTGTGATTAGTCTATAAAGTCACTTAACGACAAGGGAATCTTTTCACTATATTAATTTTGTTTAAAAAAAAAACGCTCAATGTTTGTGATTGTTCATTCTACCCAAGCCTTGGCATCCGTACAGATCGACGTTGTAGTTCATTTTTTTTTTTATCTCAGTTAACCCTTTAACCTCTAATATCAGAGACAAAATTCTCCTATCTTGTCCCGTTACTTTTCTTATAAAAGTACTGTGGAGAAGTTATTAAAATATCAAGAAAATTCACCTTGGGCGATCATATCCTTAATTCTCATAACTTTATGGGTTGAATAAGCATGGATATTACAAGGAGAAATTTGATGCTGATCACTGTTAGGGCTTAAAAGGTTAAGGTGGTCTTTCACCCAAAGAGTTAATTTGTTTGGTAAAAGTTTCCGGCAAAGTTCTTTTCTATTACTTTATAGGGATTCACGCCCTGGCATCAAAAATGAGTCTTTTCCAGTCACATGTCATACTAGTTAATGATTAACCAGCACGCTAAGTAAAAATAAGGGCTGTTGATTGCAAGAACGATATCTTACTAACGAGAAATAGCTTTTCTTTTAACTGAAATGGCCCAAAATTTGATTTCTCTGAACAATTCAACTTAAAATGAGAAAAAAACATCATTTTGACAACCACTCGTCATATAATTAGTTTTGACAAATGCGAGTATCTCGAGCGACGGGCTAAGCAAAATATCCACGCAATTCTAGAAAATAACAAAGGCATTCGCAGAAAGTCTGATTGTGTTGATTAGCTAGGTAAATTTACGGTATTTAACTGAAAGGAAGTTTTCTCGCAAAGAGGTGCGAAGATAACAAGACAAGTTAAGCGATTATTCTTGAAACGAACAAGTTCACAGCTAGAATAATCAATGACATCGCTAATTCGAAAATGTTTCGTTCTCGCTCTGAAGCAAACACGACAGTGAAAAGAAACAACATAGTAACAACTGGAGTAAACCAGTTTATTTAAGTCGACTGTGCATTTTAGGGGGCCCCTGACACTGAACAAAGTTCACTGAATCTAGTAAACACAAGAACAGTACACTGAACAGCAGACGAAAAAAAATGCCGGTAGAACTGAACATCGTCGTAACTAAACATTTTGATTACTTAGCGATATGTGAAAGAGAAATACCAACATTAACTGAATAAAACATGATTGTTCAACACTTACTGAGACCTTTAAGTTGTCTTCCTGTCAGGTCCATTCGCTCCTCAGCAAAGTCACAAGCGATACCTTTCCATCGATCACCTGAATCGCTCATCCACTGACCGCGCGCACATCGCAAAGACGGCCTGAAAGTCAAAGTCCTCATCCTGTCACTAAAACAACAATAATAAACAAAATAATAGTGACATGTTGTCGCCGAAACGTCATGTTTTAATCTCGCTCCTTTCTTTTTATTTTGAAATAATGGCAACCACCTGACACAAGGTACCCCATGCACCGAAGGTCCCTTATGTAGGGGGGATGACTTTTGCACTCAGTACGATAACTTGTCGCTCACGACAAGACAGTGAGGGAGGTGAACTGTCGACCCCTAAGCCGAATATTAAGACAGCCCCTTTCGCCACTAGCGCTTACATCCAACTTCAAGACATAACGTACATCCATATATAACATGGACAGGTGTCTTCCACGTGGTACGTGTTGAGGTTTGCATTTCAGGAGCATGCGTACTGCTAAAACTCATATAACGAATAGATAAATACCTCGTTGTTTATTTCAACAAAATGATCAGGCAATGATCAAAAATATGAAAAGCTAGGGGGAAAAAACACACTTGTGATTAGTCTATAAAGTCACTTAACGACAAGGGAATCTTTTCACTATATTAATTTTGTTTAAAAAAAAAACGCTCAATGTTTGTGATTGTTCATTCTACCCAAGCCTTGGCATCCGTACAGATCGACGTTGTAGTTCATTTTTTTTTTTATCTCAGTTAACCCTTTAACCTCTAATATCAGAGACAAAATTCTCCTATCTTGTCCCGTTACTTTTCTTATAAAAGTACTGTGGAGAAGTTATTAAAATATCAAGAAAATTCACCTTGGGCGATCATATCCTTAATTCTCATAACTTTATGGGTTGAATAAGCATGGATATTACAAGGAGAAATTTGATGCTGATCACTGTTAGGGCTTAAAAGGTTAAGGTGGTCTTTCACCCAAAGAGTTAATTTGTTTGGTAAAAGTTTCCGGCAAAGTTCTTTTCTATTACTTTATAGGGATTCACGCCCTGGCATCAAAAATGAGTCTTTTCCAGTCACATGTCATACTAGTTAATGATTAACCAGCACGCTAAGTAAAAATAAGGGCTGTTGATTGCAAGAACGATATCTTACTAACGAGAAATAGCTTTTCTTTTAACTGAAATGGCCCAAAATTTGATTTCTCTGAACAATTCAACTTAAAATGAGAAAAAAACATCATTTTGACAACCACTCGTCATATAATTAGTTTTGACAAATGCGAGTATCTCGAGCGACGGGCTAAGCAAAATATCCACGCAATTCTAGAAAATAACAAAGGCATTCGCAGAAAGTCTGATTGTGTTGATTAGCTAGGTAAATTTACGGTATTTAACTGAAAGGAAGTTTTCTCGCAAAGAGGTGCGAAGATAACAAGACAAGTTAAGCGATTATTCTTGAAACGAACAAGTTCACAGCTAGAATAATCAATGACATCGCTAATTCGAAAATGTTTCGTTCTCGCTCTGAAGCAAACACGACAGTGAAAAGAAACAACATAGTAACAACTGGAGTAAACCAGTTTATTTAAGTCGACTGTGCATTTTAGGGGGCCCCTGACACTGAACAAAGTTCACTGAATCTAGTAAACACAAGAACAGTACACTGAACAGCAGACGAAAAAAAATGCCGGTAGAACTGAACATCGTCGTAACTAAACATTTTGATTACTTAGCGATATGTGAAAGAGAAATACCAACATTAACTGAATAAAACATGATTGTTCAACACTTACTGAGACCTTTAAGTTGTCTTCCTGTCAGGTCCATTCGCTCCTCAGCAAAGTCACAAGCGATACCTTTCCATCGATCACCTGAATCGCTCATCCACTGACCGCGCGCACATCGCAAAGACGGCCTGAAAGTCAAAGTCCTCATCCTGTCACTAAAACAACAATAATAAACAAAATAATAGTGACATGTTGTCGCCGAAACGTCATGTTTTAATCTCGCTCCTTTCTTTTTATTTTGAAATAATGGCAACCACCTGACACAAGGTACCCCATGCACCGAAGGTCCCTTATGTAGGGGGGATGACTTTTGCACTCAGTACGATAACTTGTCGCTCACGACAAGACAGTGAGGGAGGTGAACTGTCGACCCCTAAGCCGAATATTAAGACAGCCCCTTTCGCCACTAGCGCTCACATCCAACTTCAAGACATAACGTACATCCATATATAACATGGACAGGTGTCTTCCACGTGGTACGTGTTGAGGTTTGCATTTCAGGAGCATGCGTACTGCTAAAACTCATATAACGAATAGATAAATACCTCGTTGTTTATTTCAACAAAATGATCAGGCAATGATCAAAAATATGAAAAGCTAGGGGGAAAAAACACACTTGTGATTAGTCTATAAAGTCACTTAACGACAAGGGAATCTTTTCACTATATTAATTTTGTTTAAAAAAAAAACGCTCAATGTTTGTGATTGTTCATTCTACCCAAGCCTTGGCATCCGTACAGATCGACGTTGTAGTTCATTTTTTTTTTTATCTCAGTTAACCCTTTAACCTCTAATATCAGAGACAAAATTCTCCTATCTTGTCCCGTTACTTTTCTTATAAAAGTACTGTGGAGAAGTTATTAAAATATCAAGAAAATTCACCTTGGGCGATCATATCCTTAATTCTCATAACTTTATGGGTTGAATAAGCATGGATATTACAAGGAGAAATTTGATGCTGATCACTGTTAGGGCTTAAAAGGTTAAGGTGGTCTTTCACCCAAAGAGTTAATTTGTTTGGTAAAAGTTTCCGGCAAAGTTCTTTTCTATTACTTTATAGGGATTCACGCCCTGGCATCAAAAATGAGTCTTTTCCAGTCACATGTCATACTAGTTAATGATTAACCAGCACGCTAAGTAAAAATAAGGGCTGTTGATTGCAAGAACGATATCTTACACGAGAAATAGCTTTTCTTTTAACTGAAATGGCCCAAAATTTGATTTCTCTGAACAATTCAACTTAAAATGAGAAAAAAACATCATTTTGACAACCACTCGTCATATAATTAGTTTTGACAAATGCGAGTATCTCGAGCGACGGGCTAAGCAAAATATCCACGCAATTCTAGAAAATAACAAAGGCATTCGCAGAAAGTCTGATTGTGTTGATTAGCTAGGTAAATTTACGGTATTTAACTGAAAGGAAGTTTTCTCGCAAAGATGTGCGAAGATAACAAGACAAGTTAAGCGATTATTCTTGAAACGAACAAGTTCACAGCTAGAATAATCAATGACATCGCTAATTCGAAAATGTTTCGTTCTCGCTCTGAAGCAAACACGACAGTGAAAAGAAACAACATAGTAACAACTGGAGTAAACCAGTTTATTTAAGTCGACTGTGCATTTTAGGGGGCCCCTGACACTGAACAAAGTTCACTGAATCTAGTAAACACAAGAACAGTACACTGAACAGCAGACGAAAAAAAATGCCGGTAGAACTGAACATCGTCGTAACTAAACATTTTGATTACTTAGCGATATGTGAAAGAGAAATACCAACATTAACTGAATAAAACATGATTGTTCAACACTTACTGAGACCTTTAAGTTGTCTTCCTGTCAGGTCCATTCGCTCCTCAGCAAAGTCACAAGCGATACCTTTCCATCGATCACCTGAATCGCTCATCCACTGACCGCGCGCACATCGCAAAGACGGCCTGAAAGTCAAAGTCCTCATCCTGTCACTAAAACAACAATAATAAACAAAATAATAGTGACATGTTGTCGCCGAAACGTCATGTTTTAATCTCGCTCCTTTCTTTTTATTTTGAAATAATGGCAACCACCTGACACAAGGTACCCCATGCACCGAAGGTCCCTTATGTAGGGGGGATGACTTTTGCACTCAGTACGATAACTTGTCGCTCACGACAAGACAGTGAGGGAGGTGAACTGTCGACCCCTAAGCCGAATATTAAGACAGCCCCTTTCGCCACTAGCGCTCACATCCAACTTCAAGACATAACGTACATCCATATATAACATGGACAGGTGTCTTCCACGTGGTACGTGTTGAGGTTTGCATTTCAGGAGCATGCGTACTGCTAAAACTCATATAACGAATAGATAAATACCTCGTTGTTTATTTCAACAAAATGATCAGGCAATGATCAAAAATATGAAAAGCTAGGGGGAAAAAACACACTTGTGATTAGTCTATAAAGTCACTTAACGACAAGGGAATCTTTTCACTATATTAATTTTGTTTAAAAAAAAAACGCTCAATGTTTGTGATTGTTCATTCTACCCAAGCCTTGGCATCCGTACAGATCGACGTTGTAGTTCATTTTTTTTTTTATCTCAGTTAACCCTTTAACCTCTAATATCAGAGACAAAATTCTCCTATCTTGTCCCGTTACTTTTCTTATAAAAGTACTGTGGAGAAGTTATTAAAATATCAAGAAAATTCACCTTGGGCGATCATATCCTTAATTCTCATAACTTTATGGGTTGAATAAGCATGGATATTACAAGGAGAAATTTGATGCTGATCACTGTTAGGGCTTAAAAGGTTAAGGTGGTCTTTCACCCAAAGAGTTAATTTGTTTGGTAAAAGTTTCCGGCAAAGTTCTTTTCTATTACTTTATAGGGATTCACGCCCTGGCATCAAAAATGAGTCTTTTCCAGTCACATGTCATACTAGTTAATGATTAACCAGCACGCTAAGTAAAAATAAGGGCTGTTGATTGCAAGAACGATATCTTACTAACGAGAAATAGCTTTTCTTTTAACTGAAATGGCCCAAAATTTGATTTCTCTGAACAATTCAACTTAAAATGAGAAAAAAACATCATTTTGACAACCACTCGTCATATAATTAGTTTTGACAAATGCGAGTATCTCGAGCGACGGGCTAAGCAAAATATCCACGCAATTCTAGAAAATAACAAAGGCATTCGCAGAAAGTCTGATTGTGTTGATTAGCTAGGTAAATTTACGGTATTTAACTGAAAGGAAGTTTTCTCGCAAAGAGGTGCGAAGATAACAAGACAAGTTAAGCGATTATTCTTGAAACGAACAAGTTCACAGCTAGAATAATCAATGACATCGCTAATTCGAAAATGTTTCGTTCTCGCTCTGAAGCAAACACGACAGTGAAAAGAAACAACATAGTAACAACTGGAGTAAACCAGTTTATTTAAGTCGACTGTGCATTTTAGGGGGCCCCTGACACTGAACAAAGTTCACTGAATCTAGTAAACACAAGAACAGTACACTGAACAGCAGACGAAAAAAAATGCCGGTAGAACTGAACATCGTCGTAACTAAACATTTTGATTACTTAGCGATATGTGAAAGAGAAATACCAACATTAACTGAATAAAACATGATTGTTCAACACTTACTGAGACCTTTAAGTTGTCTTCCTGTCAGGTCCATTCGCTCCTCAGCAAAGTCACAAGCGATACCTTTCCATCGATCACCTGAATCGCTCATCCACTGACCGCGCGCACATCGCAAAGACGGCCTGAAAGTCAAAGTCCTCATCCTGTCACTAAAACAACAATAATAAACAAAATAATAGTGACATGTTGTCGCCGAAACGTCATGTTTTAATCTCGCTCCTTTCTTTTTATTTTGAAATAATGGCAACCACCTGACACAAGGTACCCCATGCACCGAAGGTCCCTTATGTAGGGGGGATGACTTTTGCACTCAGTACGATAACTTGTCGCTCACGACAAGACAGTGAGGGAGGTGAACTGTCGACCCCTAAGCCGTAATATTAAGACAGCCCCTTTCGCCACTAGCGCTCACATCCAACTTCAAGACATAACGTACATCCATATATAACATGGACAGGTGTCTTCCACGTGGTACGTGTTGAGGTTTGCATTTCAGGAGCATGCGTACTGCTAAAACTCATATAACGAATAGATAAATACCTCGTTGTTTATTTCAACAAAATGATCAGGCAATGATCAAAAATATGAAAAGCTAGGGGGAAAAAACACACTTGTGATTAGTCTATAAAGTCACTTAAC
The DNA here is from genome assembly GCF_977016875.1 of Pavona decussata. Taxonomy (NCBI): domain Eukaryota; kingdom Metazoa; phylum Cnidaria; class Anthozoa; order Scleractinia; family Agariciidae; genus Pavona; species Pavona decussata. Next base: position 9,516 of record NW_028146057.1, read on the forward strand.
GACAAGGGAATCTTTTCACTATATTAATTTTGTTTAAAAAAAAAACGCTCAATGTTTGTGATTGTTCATTCTACCCAAGCCTTGGCATCCGTACAGATCGACGTTGTAGTTCATTTTTTTTTTTATCTCAGTTAACCCTTTAACCTCTAATATCAGAGACAAAATTCTCCTATCTTGTCCCGTTACTTTTCTTATAAAAGTACTGTGGAGAAGTTATTAAAATATCAAGAAAATTCACCTTGGGCGATCATATCCTTAATTCTCATAACTTTATGGGTTGAATAAGCATGGATATTACAAGGAGAAATTTGATGCTGATCACTGTTAGGGCTTAAAAGGTTAAGGTGGTCTTTCACCCAAAGAGTTAATTTGTTTGGTAAAAGTTTCCGGCAAAGTTCTTTTCTATTACTTTATAGGGATTCACGCCCTGGCATCAAAAATGAGTCTTTTCCAGTCACATGTCATACTAGTTAATGATTAACCAGCACGCTAAGTAAAAATAAGGGCTGTTGATTGCAAGAACGATATCTTACTAACGAGAAATAGCTTTTCTTTTAACTGAAATGGCCCAAAATTTGATTTCTCTGAACAATTCAACTTAAAATGAGAAAAAAACATCATTTTGACAACCACTCGTCATATAATTAGTTTTGACAAATGCGAGTATCTCGAGCGACGGGCTAAGCAAAATATCCACGCAATTCTAGAAAATAACAAAGGCATTCGCAGAAAGTCTGATTGTGTTGATTAGCTAGGTAAATTTACGGTATTTAACTGAAAGGAAGTTTTCTCGCAAAGAGGTGCGAAGATAACAAGACAAGTTAAGCGATTATTCTTGAAACGAACAAGTTCACAGCTAGAATAATCAATGACATCGCTAATTCGAAAATGTTTCGTTCTCGCTCTGAAGCAAACACGACAGTGAAAAGAAACAACATAGTAACAACTGGAGTAAACCAGTTTATTTAAGTCGACTGTGCATTTTAGGGGGCCCCTGACACTGAACAAAGTTCACTGAATCTAGTAAACACAAGAACAGTACACTGAACAGCAGACGAAAAAAAATGCCGGTAGAACTGAACATCGTCGTAACTAAACATTTTGATTACTTAGCGATATGTGAAAGAGAAATACCAACATTAACTGAATAAAACATGATTGTTCAACACTTACTGAGACCTTTAAGTTGTCTTCCTGTCAGGTCCATTCGCTCCTCAGCAAAGTCACAAGCGATACCTTTCCATCGATCACCTGAATCGCTCATCCACTGACCGCGCGCACATCGCAAAGACGGCCTGAAAGTCAAAGTCCTCATCCTGTCACTAAAACAACAATAATAAACAAAATAATAGTGACATGTTGTCGCCGAAACGTCATGTTTTAATCTCGCTCCTTTCTTTTTATTTTGAAATAATGGCAACCACCTGACACAAGGTACCCCATGCACCGAAGGTCCCTTATGTAGGGGGGATGACTTTTGCACTCAGTACGATAACTTGTCGCTCACGACAAGACAGTGAGGGAGGTGAACTGTCGACCCCTAAGCCGAATATTAAGACAGCCCCTTTCGCCACTAGCGCTCACATCCAACTTCAAGACATAACGTACATCCATATATAACATGGACAGGTGTCTTCCACGTGGTACGTGTTGAGGTTTGCATTTCAGGAGCATGCGTACTGCTAAAACTCATATAACGAATAGATAAATACCTCGTTGTTTATTTCAACAAAATGATCAGGCAATGATCAAAAATATGAAAAGCTAGGGGGAAAAAACACACTTGTGATTAGTCTATAAAGTCACTTAACGACAAGGGAATCTTTTCACTATATTAATTTTGTTTAAAAAAAAAACGCTCAATGTTTGTGATTGTTCATTCTACCCAAGCCTTGGCATCCGTACAGATCGACGTTGTAGTTCATTTTTTTTTTTATCTCAGTTAACCCTTTAACCTCTAATATCAGAGACAAAATTCTCCTATCTTGTCCCGTTACTTTTCTTATAAAAGTACTGTGGAGAAGTTATTAAAATATCAAGAAAATTCACCTTGGGCGATCATATCCTTAATTCTCATAACTTTATGGGTTGAATAAGCATGGATATTACAAGGAGAAATTTGATGCTGATCACTGTTAGGGCTTAAAAGGTTAAGGTGGTCTTTCACCCAAAGAGTTAATTTGTTTGGTAAAAGTTTCCGGCAAAGTTCTTTTCTATTACTTTATAGGGATTCACGCCCTGGCATCAAAAATGAGTCTTTTCCAGTCACATGTCATACTAGTTAATGATTAACCAGCACGCTAAGTAAAAATAAGGGCTGTTGATTGCAAGAACGATATCTTACTAACGAGAAATAGCTTTTCTTTTAACTGAAATGGCCCAAAATTTGATTTCTCTGAACAATTCAACTTAAAATGAGAAAAAAACATCATTTTGACAACCACTCGTCATATAATTAGTTTTGACAAATGCGAGTATCTCGAGCGACGGGCTAAGCAAAATATCCACGCAATTCTAGAAAATAACAAAGGCATTCGCAGAAAGTCTGATTGTGTTGATTAGCTAGGTAAATTTACGGTATTTAACTGAAAGGAAGTTTTCTCGCAAAGAGGTGCGAAGATAACAAGACAAGTTAAGCGATTATTCTTGAAACGAACAAGTTCACAGCTAGAATAATCAATGACATCGCTAATTCGAAAATGTTTCGTTCTCGCTCTGAAGCAAACACGACAGTGAAAAGAAACAACATAGTAACAACTGGAGTAAACCAGTTTATTTAAGTCGACTGTGCATTTTAGGGGGCCCCTGACACTGAACAAAGTTCACTGAATCTAGTAAACACAAGAACAGTACACTGAACAGCAGACGAAAAAAAATGCCGGTAGAACTGAACATCGTCGTAACTAAACATTTTGATTACTTAGCGATATGTGAAAGAGAAATACCAACATTAACTGAATAAAACATGATTGTTCAACACTTACTGAGACCTTTAAGTTGTCTTCCTGTCAGGTCCATTCGCTCCTCAGCAAAGTCACAAGCGATACCTTTCCATCGATCACCTGAATCGCTCATCCACTGACCGCGCGCACATCGCAAAGACGGCCTGAAAGTCAAAGTCCTCATCCTGTCACTAAAACAACAATAATAAACAAAATAATAGTGACATGTTGTCGCCGAAACGTCATGTTTTAATCTCGCTCCTTTCTTTTTATTTTGAAATAATGGCAACCACCTGACACAAGGTACCCCATGCACCGAAGGTCCCTTATGTAGGGGGGATGACTTTTGCACTCAGTACGATAACTTGTCGCTCACGACAAGACAGTGAGGGAGGTGAACTGTCGACCCCTAAGCCGAATATTAAGACAGCCCCTTTCGCCACTAGCGCTCACATCCAACTTCAAGACATAACGTACATCCATATATAACATGGACAGGTGTCTTCCACGTGGTACGTGTTGAGGTTTGCATTTCAGGAGCATGCGTACTGCTAAAACTCATATAACGAATAGATAAATACCTCGTTGTTTATTTCAACAAAATGATCAGGCAATGATCAAAAATATGAAAAGCTAGGGGGAAAAAACACACTTGTGATTAGTCTATAAAGTCACTTAACGACAAGGGAATCTTTTCACTATATTAATTTTGTTTAAAAAAAAAACGCTCAATGTTTGTGATTGTTCATTCTACCCAAGCCTTGGCATCCGTACAGATCGACGTTGTAGTTCATTTTTTTTTTTATCTCAGTTAACCCTTTAACCTCTAATATCAGAGACAAAATTCTCCTATCTTGTCCCGTTACTTTTCTTATAAAAGTACTGTGGAGAAGTTATTAAAATATCAAGAAAATTCACCTTGGGCGATCATATCCTTAATTCTCATAACTTTATGGGTTGAATAAGCATGGATATTACAAGGAGAAATTTGATGCTGATCACTGTTAGGGCTTAAAAGGTTAAGGTGGTCTTTCACCCAAAGAGTTAATTTGTTTGGTAAAAGTTTCCGGCAAAGTTCTTTTCTATTACTTTATAGGGATTCACGCCCTGGCATCAAAAATGAGTCTTTTCCAGTCACATGTCATACTAGTTAATGATTAACCAGCACGCTAAGTAAAAATAAGGGCTGTTGATTGCAAGAACGATATCTTACTAACGAGAAATAGCTTTTCTTTTAACTGAAATGGCCCAAAATTTGATTTCTCTGAACAATTCAACTTAAAATGAGAAAAAAACATCATTTTGACAACCACTCGTCATATAATTAGTTTTGACAAATGCGAGTATCTCGAGCGACGGGCTAAGCAAAATATCCACGCAATTCTAGAAAATAACAAAGGCATTCGCAGAAAGTCTGATTGTGTTGATTAGCTAGGTAAATTTACGGTATTTAACTGAAAGGAAGTTTTCTCGCAAAGAGGTGCGAAGATAACAAGACAAGTTAAGCGATTATTCTTGAAACGAACAAGTTCACAGCTAGAATAATCAATGACATCGCTAATTCGAAAATGTTTCGTTCTCGCTCTGAAGCAAACACGACAGTGAAAAGAAACAACATAGTAACAACTGGAGTAAACCAGTTTATTTAAGTCGACTGTGCATTTTAGGGGGCCCCTGACACTGAACAAAGTTCACTGAATCTAGTAAACACAAGAACAGTACACTGAACAGCAGACGAAAAAAAATGCCGGTAGAACTGAACATCGTCGTAACTAAACATTTTGATTACTTAGCGATATGTGAAAGAGAAATACCAACATTAACTGAATAAAACATGATTGTTCAACACTTACTGAGACCTTTAAGTTGTCTTCCTGTCAGGTCCATTCGCTCCTCAGCAAAGTCACAAGCGATACCTTTCCATCGATCACCTGAATCGCTCATCCACTGACCGCGCGCACATCGCAAAGACGGCCTGAAAGTCAAAGTCCTCATCCTGTCACTAAAACAACAATAATAAACAAAATAATAGTGACATGTTGTCGCCGAAACGTCATGTTTTAATCTCGCTCCTTTCTTTTTATTTTGAAATAATGGCAACCACCTGACACAAGGTACCCCATGCACCGAAGGTCCCTTATGTAGGGGGGATGACTTTTGCACTCAGTACGATAACTTGTCGCTCACGACAAGACAGTGAGGGAGGTGAACTGTCGACCCCTAAGCCGAATATTAAGACAGCCCCTTTCGCCACTAGCGCTCACATCCAACTTCAAGACATAACGTACATCCATATATAACATGGACAGGTGTCTTCCACGTGGTACGTGTTGAGGTTTGCATTTCAGGAGCATGCGTACTGCTAAAACTCATATAACGAATAGATAAATACCTCGTTGTTTATTTCAACAAAATGATCAGGCAATGATCAAAAATATGAAAAGCTAGGGGGAAAAAACACACTTGTGATTAGTCTATAAAGTCACTTAACGACAAGGGAATCTTTTCACTATATTAATTTTGTTTAAAAAAAAAACGCTCAATGTTTGTGATTGTTCATTCTACCCAAGCCTTGGCATCCGTACAGATCGACGTTGTAGTTCATTTTTTTTTTTATCTCAGTTAACCCTTTAACCTCTAATATCAGAGACAAAATTCTCCTATCTTGTCCCGTTACTTTTCTTATAAAAGTACTGTGGAGAAGTTATTAAAATATCAAGAAAATTCACCTTGGGCGATCATATCCTTAATTCTCATAACTTTATGGGTTGAATAAGCATGGATATTACAAGGAGAAATTTGATGCTGATCACTGTTAGGGCTTAAAAGGTTAAGGTGGTCTTTCACCCAAAGAGTTAATTTGTTTGGTAAAAGTTTCCGGCAAAGTTCTTTTCTATTACTTTATAGGGATTCACGCCCTGGCATCAAAAATGAGTCTTTTCCAGTCACATGTCATACTAGTTAATGATTAACCAGCACGCTAAGTAAAAATAAGGGCTGTTGATTGCAAGAACGATATCTTACTAACGAGAAATAGCTTTTCTTTTAACTGAAATGGCCCAAAATTTGATTTCTCTGAACAATTCAACTTAAAATGAGAAAAAAACATCATTTTGACAACCACTCGTCATATAATTAGTTTTGACAAATGCGAGTATCTCGAGCGACGGGCTAAGCAAAATATCCACGCAATTCTAGAAAATAACAAAGGCATTCGCAGAAAGTCTGATTGTGTTGATTAGCTAGGTAAATTTACGGTATTTAACTGAAAGGAAGTTTTCTCGCAAAGAGGTGCGAAGATAACAAGACAAGTTAAGCGATTATTCTTGAAACGAACAAGTTCACAGCTAGAATAATCAATGACATCGCTAATTCGAAAATGTTTCGTTCTCGCTCTGAAGCAAACACGACAGTGAAAAGAAACAACATAGTAACAACTGGAGTAAACCAGTTTATTTAAGTCGACTGTGCATTTTAGGGGGCCCCTGACACTGAACAAAGTTCACTGAATCTAGTAAACACAAGAACAGTACACTGAACAGCAGACGAAAAAAAATGCCGGTAGAACTGAACATCGTCGTAACTAAACATTTTGATTACTTAGCGATATGTGAAAGAGAAATACCAACATTAACTGAATAAAACATGATTGTTCAACACTTACTGAGACCTTTAAGTTGTCTTCCTGTCAGGTCCATTCGCTCCTCAGCAAAGTCACAAGCGATACCTTTCCATCGATCACCTGAATCGCTCATCCACTGACCGCGCGCACATCGCAAAGACGGCCTGAAAGTCAAAGTCCTCATCCTGTCACTAAAACAACAATAATAAACAAAATAATAGTGACATGTTGTCGCCGAAACGTCATGTTTTAATCTCGCTCCTTTCTTTTTATTTTGAAATAATGGCAACCACCTGACACAAGGTACCCCATGCACCGAAGGTCCCTTATGTAGGGGGGATGACTTTTGCACTCAGTACGATAACTTGTCGCTCACGACAAGACAGTGAGGGAGGTGAACTGTCGACCAGTCGCCAAGCCGAATATTAAGACAGCCCCTTTCGCCACTAGCGCTCACATCCAACTTCAAGACATAACGTACATCCATATATAACATGGACAGGTGTCTTCCACGTGGTACGTGTTGAGGTTTGCATTTCAGGAGCATGCGTACTGCTAAAACTCATATAACGAATAGATAAATACCTCGTTGTTTATTTCAACAAAATGATCAGGCAATGATCAAAAATATGAAAAGCTAGGGGGAAAAAACACACTTGTGATTAGTCTATAAAGTCACTTAACGACAAGGGAATCTTTTCACTATATTAATTTTGTTTAAAAAAAAAACGCTCAATGTTTGTGATTGTTCATTCTACCCAAGCCTTGGCATCCGTACAGATCGACGTTGTAGTTCATTTTTTTTTTTATCTCAGTTAACCCTTTAACCTCTAATATCAGAGACAAAATTCTCCTATCTTGTCCCGTTACTTTTCTTATAAAAGTACTGTGGAGAAGTTATTAAAATATCAAGAAAATTCACCTTGGGCGATCATATCCTTAATTCTCATAACTTTATGGGTTGAATAAGCATGGATATTACAAGGAGAAATTTGATGCTGATCACTGTTAGGGCTTAAAAGGTTAAGGTGGTCTTTCACCCAAAGAGTTAATTTGTTTGGTAAAAGTTTCCGGCAAAGTTCTTTTCTATTACTTTATAGGGATTCACGCCCTGGCATCAAAAATGAGTCTTTTCCAGTCACATGTCATACTAGTTAATGATTAACCAGCACGCTAAGTAAAAATAAGGGCTGTTGATTGCAAGAACGATATCTTACTAACGAGAAATAGCTTTTCTTTTAACTGAAATGGCCCAAAATTTGATTTCTCTGAACAATTCAACTTAAAATGAGAAAAAAACATCATTTTGACAACCACTCGTCATATAATTAGTTTTGACAAATGCGAGTATCTCGAGCGACGGGCTAAGCAAAATATCCACGCAATTCTAGAAAATAACAAAGGCATTCGCAGAAAGTCTGATTGTGTTGATTAGCTAGGTAAATTTACGGTATTTAACTGAAAGGAAGTTTTCTCGCAAAGAGGTGCGAAGATAACAAGACAAGTTAAGCGATTATTCTTGAAACGAACAAGTTCACAGCTAGAATAATCAATGACATCGCTAATTCGAAAATGTTTCGTTCTCGCTCTGAAGCAAACACGACAGTGAAAAGAAACAACATAGTAACAACTGGAGTAAACCAGTTTATTTAAGTCGACTGTGCATTTTAGGGGGCCCCTGACACTGAACAAAGTTCACTGAATCTAGTAAACACAAGAACAGTACACTGAACAGCAGACGAAAAAAAATGCCGGTAGAACTGAACATCGTCGTAACTAAACATTTTGATTACTTAGCGATATGTGAAAGAGAAATACCAACATTAACTGAATAAAACATGATTGTTCAACACTTACTGAGACCTTTAAGTTGTCTTCCTGTCAGGTCCATTCGCTCCTCAGCAAAGTCACAAGCGATACCTTTCCATCGATCACCTGAATCGCTCATCCACTGACCGCGCGCACATCGCAAAGACGGCCTGAAAGTCAAAGTCCTCATCCTGTCACTAAAACAACAATAATAAACAAAATAATAGTGACATGTTGTCGCCGAAACGTCATGTTTTAATCTCGCTCCTTTCTTTTTATTTTGAAATAATGGCAACCACCTGACACAAGGTACCCCATGCACCGAAGGTCCCTTATGTAGGGGGGATGACTTTTGCACTCAGTACGATAACTTGTCGCTCACGACAAGACAGTGAGGGAGGTGAACTGTCGACCCCTAAGCCGAATATTAAGACAGCCCCTTTCGCCACTAGCGCTCACATCCAACTTCAAGACATAACGTACATCCATATATAACATGGACAGGTGTCTTCCACGTGGTACGTGTTGAGGTTTGCATTTCAGGAGCATGCGTACTGCTAAAACTCATATAACGAATAGATAAATACCTCGTTGTTTATTTCAACAAAATGATCAGGCAATGATCAAAAATATGAAAAGCTAGGGGGAAAAAACACACTTGTGATTAGTCTATAAAGTCACTTAACGACAAGGGAATCTTTTCACTATATTAATTTTGTTTAAAAAAAAAACGCTCAATGTTTGTGATTGTTCATTCTACCCAAGCCTTGGCATCCGTACAGATCGACGTTGTAGTTCATTTTTTTTTTTATCTCAGTTAACCCTTTAACCTCTAATATCAGAGACAAAATTCTCCTATCTTGTCCCGTTACTTTTCTTATAAAAGTACTGTGGAGAAGTTATTAAAATATCAAGAAAATTCACCTTGGGCGATCATATCCTTAATTCTCATAACTTTATGGGTTGAATAAGCATGGATATTACAAGGAGAAATTTGATGCTGATCACTGTTAGGGCTTAAAAGGTTAAGGTGGTCTTTCACCCAAAGAGTTAATTTGTTTGGTAAAAGTTTCCGGCAAAGTTCTTTTCTATTACTTTATAGGGATTCACGCCCTGGCATCAAAAATGAGTCTTTTCCAGTCACATGTCATACTAGTTAATGATTAACCAGCACGCTAAGTAAAAATAAGGGCTGTTGATTGCAAGAACGATATCTTACTAACGAGAAATAGCTTTTCTTTTAACTGAAATGGCCCAAAATTTGATTTCTCTGAACAATTCAACTTAAAATGAGAAAAAAACATCATTTTGACAACCACTCGTCATATAATTAGTTTTGACAAATGCGAGTATCTCGAGCGACGGGCTAAGCAAAATATCCACGCAATTCTAGAAAATAACAAAGGCATTCGCAGAAAGTCTGATTGTGTTGATTAGCTAGGTAAATTTACGGTATTTAACTGAAAGGAAGTTTTCTCGCAAAGAGGTGCGAAGATAACAAGACAAGTTAAGCGATTATTCTTGAAACGAACAAGTTCACAGCTAGAATAATCAATGACATCGCTAATTCGAAAATGTTTCGTTCTCGCTCTGAAGCAAACACGACAGTGAAAAGAAACAACATAGTAACAACTGGAGTAAACCAGTTTATTTAAGTCGACTGTGCATTTTAGGGGGCCCCTGACACTGAACAAAGTTCACTGAATCTAGTAAACACAAGAACAGTACACTGAACAGCAGACGAAAAAAAATGCCGGTAGAACTGAACATCGTCGTAACTAAACATTTTGATTACTTAGCGATATGTGAAAGAGAAATACCAACATTAACTGAATAAAACATGATTGTTCAACACTTACTGAGACCTTTAAGTTGTCTTCCTGTCAGGTCCATTCGCTCCTCAGCAAAGTCACAAGCGATACCTTTCCATCGATCACCTGAATCGCTCATCCACTGACCGCGCGCACATCGCAAAGACGGCCTGAAAGTCAAAGTCCTCATCCTGTCACTAAAACAACAATAATAAACAAAATAATAGTGACATGTTGTCGCCGAAACGTCATGTTTTAATCTCGCTCCTTTCTTTTTATTTTGAAATAATGGCAACCACCTGACACAAGGTACCCCATGCACCGAAGGTCCCTTATGTAGGGGGGATGACTTTTGCACTCAGTACGATAACTTGTCGCTCACGACAAGACAGTGAGGGAGGTGAACTGTCGACCCCTAAGCCGAATATTAAGACAGCCCCTTTCGCCACTAGCGCTCACATCCAACTTCAAGACATAACGTACATCCATATATAACATGGACAGGTGTCTTCCACGTGGTACGTGTTGAGGTTTGCATTTCAGGAGCATGCGTACTGCTAAAACTCATATAACGAATAGATAAATACCTCGTTGTTTATTTCAACAAAATGATCAGGCAATGATCAAAAATATGAAAAGCTAGGGGGAAAAAACACACTTGTGATTAGTCTATAAAGTCACTTAACGACAAGGGAATCTTTTCACTATATTAATTTTGTTTAAAAAAAAAACGCTCAATGTTTGTGATTGTTCATTCTACCCAAGCCTTGGCATCCGTACAGATCGACGTTGTAGTTCATTTTTTTTTTTATCTCAGTTAACCCTTTAACCTCTAATATCAGAGACAAAATTCTCCTATCTTGTCCCGTTACTTTTCTTATAAAAGTACTGTGGAGAAGTTATTAAAATATCAAGAAAATTCACCTTGGGCGATCATATCCTTAATTCTCATAACTTTATGGGTTGAATAAGCATGGATATTACAAGGAGAAATTTGATGCTGATCACTGTTAGGGCTTAAAAGGTTAAGGTGGTCTTTCACCCAAAGAGTTAATTTGTTTGGTAAAAGTTTCCGGCAAAGTTCTTTTCTATTACTTTATAGGGATTCACGCCCTGGCATCAAAAATGAGTCTTTTCCAGTCACATGTCATACTAGTTAATGATTAACCAGCACGCTAAGTAAAAATAAGGGCTGTTGATTGCAAGAACGATATCTTACTAACGAGAAATAGCTTTTCTTTTAACTGAAATGGCCCAAAATTTGATTTCTCTGAACAATTCAACTT
>NW_028146059.1:0-2500 GCF_977016875.1 Pavona decussata
GGCCTATCGATCCTTTAGTCTTTAGGAGTTTTAAGCTAGAGGTGTCAGAAAAGTTACCACAGGGATAACTGGCTTGTGGCAGCCAAGCGTTCATAGCGACGTTGCTTTTTGATCCTTCGATGTCGGCTCTTCCTATCATTGCGAAGCAGAATTCGCCAAGTGATGGATTGTTCACCCACCAATAGGGAACGTGAGCTGGGTTTAGACCGTCGTGAGACAGGTTAGTTTTACCCTACTGATGAAGTGTTGTTGCAATAGTAATTCTGCTCAGTACGAGAGGAACCGCAGATTCAGACAATTGGCATTTGCACTTGCCTGAAAAGACAATGGTGCGAAGCTACCATCTGTTGGATTATGACTGAACGCCTCTAAGTCAGAATCCGTGCTAGAAAGCAACGATGATTACCTCCAGAGAACTTTAGGCGAACCAGAATAGAGGGTTTCGGCCCTCATGCGTCCCAAAGTGCCAAGGGGGACAAAAGCTCCCAAGGCACTGCCGCTAGCAAATTCTAACGTTTCTGGAGATAAATCCTTTGCAGACGACTTAAATAAAGAACGGGGTATTGTAAGTTGTAGAGTAGCCTTGTTGCTACGATCTTCTGAGATTAAGCCTTTGTTCTAAGATTTGTATCACATCTTTTTTTTGACAAGGTCAAAAGTCCTCCTCACACCATGAAATATTTTTTAAGTCAAAGGTCCTCCTCACACCACAAAATATTTTCAAAGTCAAAAGTCCTCCTCACACAATTTAATATTTTGTAACTGAAAGGTCCACCACAAAACCCAATTCTTTTCTAAGTGAAAAGTCCTCAAAATTTTTAGAAAAACTCTTAGAAAAATTGTTTGGTATGAGAAGGACCTCGACTTCGAAAATTCTGTGGTGTGGGGAGGTCTTTTGACCTACCAAAAAAATTGGTGGTGTGAGGAGGACCTCTGACTTAGAATTAGGGTTTGAAATGGGGTTAGGGTTAGGGTTAGGGTAAGTGTTAGGGTTAGGAAAAAGGTTTAAATGATATTTGGAGAGGTTTTTCGGGTGTTTAGAGGCTATTTATGCTATGTAACGAGTATTTGCTTATATACTTGCTTATATACTTAGGTCAACAATTTATAGCAAAAATGTGTTCCAGCCAAGTTCTTTTAGACGCTCTTTCGAATGGCAACATTCCCGATTGAAAATGGCGACCTACCAAAATCCGCACTTTGCTTCCCCGTCCATATAGAGGTGAGTATTTGACTTTGCTTCCGTCAGAGTCAAGGAAACACATTGAAAATGGAATCAGCATACAAGAAAACCTAGTTTGGGATAGGTTTTGTGCCTTCCGTGGTATTATAACCATAGAACTGCTCCTGAGGGGGGTAGGGTAGGCCCACCAAAAAGTGCACTTCTGGTTAGGTCGCTAATTTCTAAAATAAATGTGTCCCAACCAAGTTTTTTTGGACGCTCTTTCGAATGGCAACATTCCTGATTGAAAATGCCGACCTACCAAAATCCGCACTTTGCTTCCCCGTCCATATAGGGGTGAGTATTTGGCTTTGCTTTCGTCAGAGTCAAGGAAACACATTGAAAATGGAATCAGCATACAAGAAAACCTAGTTTGGGATAGGTTTTGTGCCTTCCGTGGTATTATAACCATAGAACTGCTCCTGAGGGGGGTAGGGTAGGCCCACCAAAAAGTGCACTTCTGGTTAGGTCGCTAATTTCTAAAATAAATGTGTCCCAACCAAGTTTTTTTGGACGCTCTTTCGAATGGCAACATTCCTGATTGAAAATGCCGACCTACCAAAATCCGCACTTTGCTTCCCCGTCCATATAGGGGTGAGTATTTGGCTTTGCCTTTGTCAGACTCAAGTAAAAGCATTTAAAATGGAGTCAGCATACAAGAAAACCTAGATTGGGATAGTTTTTCTGCCTACCGTGGGATCATAACCATAGAACTGCCCCTGAGGGAGGTAGGGTTAGGGTTAGCGTTAGGGTTAACGTTGGGGTTAGGATTGAAGACAGAAGATTGGTGATGTCAGGAGGACCTTCTTAAAACAAACAGAAATACACTTATTAGGGGACTAGGGCCAGTGGACTCAGAAATGTCTTTCGTAGCAGTCTCCTATAAGAGTATTTTTCTCTGATTTAGGTGACTCCTCCTCACACCACCATTTTTCTTAGTCGAAAGACCTCTTCACAGCACGACTTTCCTGATGGATTTCTATGTAACTGCTCGTGCTGAGAGGTGTGTCGAAAGTTGATCATGTTCCCGTAAAATCTGAGGTCTCCACTGTCTAGCGAGGTACTTACAGTGAATATAGTGAATTTTTCAAAAATTGGAGAATTCTGACTTTTGCGATGAATTTTAATGTAATTGGTCGTGCTGAGAGGCGTGTTAAAATTTGAACATGTTCCCGTAAAATCTGAGGTGAGAATTAGTGAGGTACTTACAGTGCGTATAGTGACAAATCTTTAAAAGCGTGAAATTATGGGATGTTGTGGCTTCAATGGGTTTTTAAG
>NW_028146061.1:0-2500 GCF_977016875.1 Pavona decussata
CCCTAGTTGGCATCGTTTATGGTTAGAACTAGGACGGTATCTGATCGTCTTCGATCCTCTAACTTTCGTTCTTGATTAATGAAAACACTCTTGGCAAATGCTTTCGCAGTAGTTCGTCTTTCGTAAATCCAAGAATTTCACCTCTGACAACGAAATACGAATGCCCCCAATTGTCTCTCTTAATCATTACTTCGGTTCCAGAAACCAACAAAATAGAACCAAAGTCCTATTCCATTATTCCATGCTTACGTATTCAAGCGCTGGCTTGCTTTGAACACTCTAATTTTTTCAAAGTAAACGTCGCAGATCCTGAGCACACTCAGTTAAGAGCACACCCAGTCTTTGCGAGGAAGAACAGCCCGGCCAGTAACATACCTTGCGGCAGACCGGCCGAGCCATCCCGAAATCCAACTACGAGCTTTTTAACTGCAACAACTTTAATATACGCTATTGGAGCTGGAATTACCGCGGGTGCTGGCACCAGACTTGTCCTCCAATGGATCCTCGTTAAAGGATTTAAGTTGTACTCATTCCAATTACAAGACTTGTAAAAGCCCTGTATTGTTATTTCTTGTCACTACCTCCCTGAGTCAGGATTGGGTAATTTGCGCGCCTGCTGCCTTCCTTGGATGTGGTAGCCGTTTCTCAGGCTCCCTCTCCGGAATCGAACCCTAATTCTCCGTCACCCGTTGCAACCATGGTAAGCCACTACCTTACCATCGACAGTTGATAGGGCAGAAATTTGAATGAAACATCGCCAGCGCAAGGCCGTGCGATTCGATCAGTTACTATGAATCACCAAATGACCGGGCAGAACCCGCATTGGTTTTTAATCTAATAAATACATCCCTTCCAGAAGTCGGGACTTTTCGCATGTATTAGCTCTAGAATTACTACGGTTATCCAAGTAGTAATGGTACAATCAAATAAACGATAACTGATTTAATGAGCCATTCGCAGTTTCACAGTACAAGTGCTTATACTTAGACATGCATGGCTTAATCTTTGAGACAAGCATATGACTACTGGCAGGATCAACCAGGTAACTATCCACCGCAGGGAACAGAAGTTCCTTGCTAAGCGGCCCCCCTCCGCAGAGGGAGAGCAAGCTTTCTTAGATTTTGCCTCCACGGGGGGAACCCATGAGCCAAACGGACCACACGGTCCCTCGGTCAAGGGAAACCCCGTCTTGTTTGCCACGTCTTTCTCACAACTGGACCCGTGCACAGTTCAGGCATACCTGTCAGACTCGCCAAGCGAGCTGAAGGAAGGCAAGAAAAGTGCTTCTGCGAAGGAAAATATCCTCCTGCTCTTTTGTCTCTATCATTAGCCAAAGGCTAGCGTACACAACTTCCATCTACACTCTGCCTGCCACTACAGTGACAATGCTTTCGGGCATCATCTTTTCCCTCCTTCGAAAGGAAAGCTACAAGCCCAACTTTCCTTGCCCGTTAGTCAATTCTGCCCTCTATTTCTCCGCCTTGCCGCCGTGGAACATAAGGGACAGGGTTTACTAGCCAGCTCCTCTCGGAACCTTTGCGACCAACCTGCCCACACTATAACCCCCAAACGCTAATAAGGAGACTGCATGATATGGTAGACAGAAAATAAAAACGCGAAAAAAATGAAATTTTGAAAATCGAACCCACAACCAGCCAAATCGTTTGTAAGTCATGCCAAATGACTGGTGACATCTTAAAAACCCATTGAAGCCACAACATCCCATAATTTCACGCTTTTAAAGATTTGTCACTATACGCACTGTAAGTACCTCACTAATTCTCACCTCAGATTTTACGGGAACATGTTCAAATTTTAACACGCCTCTCAGCACGACCAATTACATTAAAATTCATCGCAAAAGTCAGAATTCTCCAATTTTTGAAAAATTCACTATATTCACTGTAAGTACCTCGCTAGACAGTGGAGACCTCAGATTTTACGGGAACATGATCAACTTTCGACACACCTCTCAGCACGAGCAGTTACATAGAAATCCATCAGGAAAGTCGTGCTGTGAAGAGGTCTTTCGACTAAGAAAAATGGTGGTGTGAGGAGGAGTCACCTAAATCAGAGAAAAATACTCTTATAGGAGACTGCTACGAAAGACATTTCTGAGTCCACTGGCCCTAGTCCCCTAATAAGTGTATTTCTGTTTGTTTTAAGAAGGTCCTCCTGACATCACCAATCTTCTGTCTTCAATCCTAACCCCAACGTTAACCCTAACGCTAACCCTAACCCTACCTCCCTCAGGGGCAGTTCTATGGTTATGATCCCACGGTAGGCAGAAAAACTATCCCAATCTAGGTTTTCTTGTATGCTGACTCCATTTTAAATGCTTTTACTTGAGTCTGACAAAGGCAAAGCCAAATACTCACCCCTATATGGACGGGGAAGCAAAGTGCGGATTTTGGTAGGTCGGCATTTTCAATCAGGAATGTTGCCATTCGAAAGAGCGTCCAAAAAAACTTGGTTGGGACACATTTATTTTAGAAATTAG
>NW_028146062.1:0-13955 GCF_977016875.1 Pavona decussata
AATAATCGCTTAACTTGTCTTGTTATCTTCGCACCTCTTTGCGAGAAAACTTCCTTTCAGTTAAATACCGTAAATTTACCTAGCTAATCAACACAATCAGACTTTCTGCGAATGCCTTTGTTATTTTCTAGAATTGCGTGGATATTTTGCTTAGCCCGTCGCTCGAGATACTCGCATTTGTCAAAACTAATTATATGACGAGTGGTTGTCAAAATGATGTTTTTTTCTCATTTTAAGTTGAATTGTTCAGAGAAATCAAATTTTGGGCCATTTCAGTTAAAAGAAAAGCTATTTCTCGTTAGTAAGATATCGTTCTTGCAATCAACAGCCCTTATTTTTACTTAGCGTGCTGGTTAATCATTAACTAGTATGACATGTGACTGGAAAAGACTCATTTTTGATGCCAGGGCGTGAATCCCTATAAAGTAATAGAAAAGAACTTTGCCGGAAACTTTTACCAAACAAATTAACTCTTTGGGTGAAAGACCACCTTAACCTTTTAAGCCCTAACAGTGATCAGCATCAAATTTCTCCTTGTAATATCCATGCTTATTCAACCCATAAAGTTATGAGAATTAAGGATATGATCGCCCAAGGTGAATTTTCTTGATATTTTAATAACTTCTCCACAGTACTTTTATAAGAAAAGTAACGGGACAAGATAGGAGAATTTTGTCTCTGATATTAGAGGTTAAAGGGTTAACTGAGATAAAAAAAAAAATGAACTACAACGTCGATCTGTACGGATGCCAAGGCTTGGGTAGAATGAACAATCACAAACATTGAGCGTTTTTTTTTTAAACAAAATTAATATAGTGAAAAGATTCCCTTGTCGTTAAGTGACTTTATAGACTAATCACAAGTGTGTTTTTTCCCCCTAGCTTTTCATATTTTTGATCATTGCCTGATCATTTTGTTGAAATAAACAACGAGGTATTTATCTATTCGTTATATGAGTTTTAGCAGTACGCATGCTCCTGAAATGCAAACCTCAACACGTACCACGTGGAAGACACCTGTCCATGTTATATATGGATGTACGTTATGTCTTGAAGTTGGATGTGAGCGCTAGTGGCGAAAGGGGCTGTCTTAATATTCGGCTTAGGGGTCGACAGTTCACCTCCCTCACTGTCTTGTCGTGAGCGACAAGTTATCGTACTGAGTGCAAAAGTCATCCCCCCTACATAAGGGACCTTCGGTGCATGGGGTACCTTGTGTCAGGTGGTTGCCATTATTTCAAAATAAAAAGAAAGGAGCGAGATTAAAACATGACGTTTCGGCGACAACATGTCACTATTATTTTGTTTATTATTGTTGTTTTAGTGACAGGATGAGGACTTTGACTTCAGGCCGTCTTTGCGATGTGCGCGCGGTCAGTGGATGAGCGATTCAGGTGATCGATGGAAAGGTATCGCTTGTGACTTTGCTGAGGAGCGAATGGACCTGACAGGAAGACAACTTAAAGGTCTCAGTAAGTGTTGAACAATCATGTTTTATTCAGTTAATGTTGGTATTTCTCTTTCACATATCGCTAAGTAATCAAAATGTTTAGTTACGACGATGTTCAGTTCTACCGGCATTTTTTTTCGTCTGCTGTTCAGTGTACTGTTCTTGTGTTTACTAGATTCAGTGAACTTTGTTCAGTGTCAGGGGCCCCCTAAAATGCACAGTCGACTTAAATAAACTGGTTTACTCCAGTTGTTACTATGTTGTTTCTTTTCACTGTCGTGTTTGCTTCAGAGCGAGAACGAAACATTTTCGAATTAGCGATGTCATTGATTATTCTAGCTGTGAACTTGTTCGTTTCAAGAATAATCGCTTAACTTGTCTTGTTATCTTCGCACCTCTTTGCGAGAAAACTTCCTTTCAGTTAAATACCGTAAATTTACCTAGCTAATCAACACAATCAGACTTTCTGCGAATGCCTTTGTTATTTTCTAGAATTGCGTGGATATTTTGCTTAGCCCGTCGCTCGAGATACTCGCATTTGTCAAAACTAATTATATGACGAGTGGTTGTCAAAATGATGTTTTTTTCTCATTTTAAGTTGAATTGTTCAGAGAAATCAAATTTTGGGCCATTTCAGTTAAAAGAAAAGCTATTTCTCGTTAGTAAGATATCGTTCTTGCAATCAACAGCCCTTATTTTTACTTAGCGTGCTGGTTAATCATTAACTAGTATGACATGTGACTGGAAAAGACTCATTTTTGATGCCAGGGCGTGAATCCCTATAAAGTAATAGAAAAGAACTTTGCCGGAAACTTTTACCAAACAAATTAACTCTTTGGGTGAAAGACCACCTTAACCTTTTAAGCCCTAACAGTGATCAGCATCAAATTTCTCCTTGTAATATCCATGCTTATTCAACCCATAAAGTTATGAGAATTAAGGATATGATCGCCCAAGGTGAATTTTCTTGATATTTTAATAACTTCTCCACAGTACTTTTATAAGAAAAGTAACGGGACAAGATAGGAGAATTTTGTCTCTGATATTAGAGGTTAAAGGGTTAACTGAGATAAAAAAAAAAATGAACTACAACGTCGATCTGTACGGATGCCAAGGCTTGGGTAGAATGAACAATCACAAACATTGAGCGTTTTTTTTTTTAAACAAAATTAATATAGTGAAAAGATTCCCTTGTCGTTAAGTGACTTTATAGACTAATCACAAGTGTGTTTTTTCCCCCTAGCTTTTCATATTTTTGATCATTGCCTGATCATTTTGTTGAAATAAACAACGAGGTATTTATCTATTCGTTATATGAGTTTTAGCAGTACGCATGCTCCTGAAATGCAAACCTCAACACGTACCACGTGGAAGACACCTGTCCATGTTATATATGGATGTACGTTATGTCTTGAAGTTGGATGTGAGCGCTAGTGGCGAAAGGGGCTGTCTTAATATTCGGCTTAGGGGTCGACAGTTCACCTCCCTCACTGTCTTGTCGTGAGCGACAAGTTATCGTACTGAGTGCAAAAGTCATCCCCCCTACATAAGGGACCTTCGGTGCATGGGGTACCTTGTGTCAGGTGGTTGCCATTATTTCAAAATAAAAAGAAAGGAGCGAGATTAAAACATGACGTTTCGGCGACAACATGTCACTATTATTTTGTTTATTATTGTTGTTTTAGTGACAGGATGAGGACTTTGACTTTCAGGCCGTCTTTGCGATGTGCGCGCGGTCAGTGGATGAGCGATTCAGGTGATCGATGGAAAGGTATCGCTTGTGACTTTGCTGAGGAGCGAATGGACCTGACAGGAAGACAACTTAAAGGTCTCAGTAAGTGTTGAACAATCATGTTTTATTCAGTTAATGTTGGTATTTCTCTTTCACATATCGCTAAGTAATCAAAATGTTTAGTTACGACGATGTTCAGTTCTACCGGCATTTTTTTTCGTCTGCTGTTCAGTGTACTGTTCTTGTGTTTACTAGATTCAGTGAACTTTGTTCAGTGTCAGGGGCCCCCTAAAATGCACAGTCGACTTAAATAAACTGGTTTACTCCAGTTGTTACTATGTTGTTTCTTTTCACTGTCGTGTTTGCTTCAGAGCGAGAACGAAACATTTTCGAATTAGCGATGTCATTGATTATTCTAGCTGTGAACTTGTTCGTTTCAAGAATAATCGCTTAACTTGTCTTGTTATCTTCGCACCTCTTTGCGAGAAAACTTCCTTTCAGTTAAATACCGTAAATTTACCTAGCTAATCAACACAATCAGACTTTCTGCGAATGCCTTTGTTATTTTCTAGAATTGCGTGGATATTTTGCTTAGCCCGTCGCTCGAGATACTCGCATTTGTCAAAACTAATTATATGACGAGTGGTTGTCAAAATGATGTTTTTTTCTCATTTTAAGTTGAATTGTTCAGAGAAATCAAATTTTGGGCCATTTCAGTTAAAAGAAAAGCTATTTCTCGTTAGTAAGATATCGTTCTTGCAATCAACAGCCCTTATTTTTACTTAGCGTGCTGGTTAATCATTAACTAGTATGACATGTGACTGGAAAAGACTCATTTTTGATGCCAGGGCGTGAATCCCTATAAAGTAATAGAAAAGAACTTTGCCGGAAACTTTTACCAAACAAATTAACTCTTTGGGTGAAAGACCACCTTAACCTTTTAAGCCCTAACAGTGATCAGCATCAAATTTCTCCTTGTAATATCCATGCTTATTCAACCCATAAAGTTATGAGAATTAAGGATATGATCGCCCAAGGTGAATTTTCTTGATATTTTAATAACTTCTCCACAGTACTTTTATAAGAAAAGTAACGGGACAAGATAGGAGAATTTTGTCTCTGATATTAGAGGTTAAAGGGTTAACTGAGATAAAAAAAAAAATGAACTACAACGTCGATCTGTACGGATGCCAAGGCTTGGGTAGAATGAACAATCACAAACATTGAGCGTTTTTTTTTTAAACAAAATTAATATAGTGAAAAGATTCCCTTGTCGTTAAGTGACTTTATAGACTAATCACAAGTGTGTTTTTTCCCCCTAGCTTTTCATATTTTTGATCATTGCCTGATCATTTTGTTGAAATAAACAACGAGGTATTTATCTATTCGTTATATGAGTTTTAGCAGTACGCATGCTCCTGAAATGCAAACCTCAACACGTACCACGTGGAAGACACCTGTCCATGTTATATATGGATGTACGTTATGTCTTGAAGTTGGATGTGAGCGCTAGTGGCGAAAGGGGCTGTCTTAATATTCGGCTTAGGGGTCGACAGTTCACCTCCCTCACTGTCTTGTCGTGAGCGACAAGTTATCGTACTGAGTGCAAAAGTCATCCCCCCTACATAAGGGACCTTCGGTGCATGGGGTACCTTGTGTCAGGTGGTTGCCATTATTTCAAAATAAAAAGAAAGGAGCGAGATTAAAACATGACGTTTCGGCGACAACATGTCACTATTATTTTGTTTATTATTGTTGTTTTAGTGACAGGATGAGGACTTTGACTTTCAGGCCGTCTTTGCGATGTGCGCGCGGTCAGTGGATGAGCGATTCAGGTGATCGATGGAAAGGTATCGCTTGTGACTTTGCTGAGGAGCGAATGGACCTGACAGGAAGACAACTTAAAGGTCTCAGTAAGTGTTGAACAATCATGTTTTATTCAGTTAATGTTGGTATTTCTCTTTCACATATCGCTAAGTAATCAAAATGTTTAGTTACGACGATGTTCAGTTCTACCGGCATTTTTTTTCGTCTGCTGTTCAGTGTACTGTTCTTGTGTTTACTAGATTCAGTGAACTTTGTTCAGTGTCAGGGGCCCCCTAAAATGCACAGTCGACTTAAATAAACTGGTTTACTCCAGTTGTTACTATGTTGTTTCTTTTCACTGTCGTGTTTGCTTCAGAGCGAGAACGAAACATTTTCGAATTAGCGATGTCATTGATTATTCTAGCTGTGAACTTGTTCGTTTCAAGAATAATCGCTTAACTTGTCTTGTTATCTTCGCACCTCTTTGCGAGAAAACTTCCTTTCAGTTAAATACCGTAAATTTACCTAGCTAATCAACACAATCAGACTTTCTGCGAATGCCTTTGTTATTTTCTAGAATTGCGTGGATATTTTGCTTAGCCCGTCGCTCGAGATACTCGCATTTGTCAAAACTAATTATATGACGAGTGGTTGTCAAAATGATGTTTTTTTCTCATTTTAAGTTGAATTGTTCAGAGAAATCAAATTTTGGGCCATTTCAGTTAAAAGAAAAGCTATTTCTCGTTAGTAAGATATCGTTCTTGCAATCAACAGCCCTTATTTTTACTTAGCGTGCTGGTTAATCATTAACTAGTATGACATGTGACTGGAAAAGACTCATTTTTGATGCCAGGGCGTGAATCCCTATAAAGTAATAGAAAAGAACTTTGCCGGAAACTTTTACCAAACAAATTAACTCTTTGGGTGAAAGACCACCTTAACCTTTTAAGCCCTAACAGTGATCAGCATCAAATTTCTCCTTGTAATATCCATGCTTATTCAACCCATAAAGTTATGAGAATTAAGGATATGATCGCCCAAGGTGAATTTTCTTGATATTTTAATAACTTCTCCACAGTACTTTTATAAGAAAAGTAACGGGACAAGATAGGAGAATTTTGTCTCTGATATTAGAGGTTAAAGGGTTAACTGAAATAAAAAAAAAAATGAACTACAACGTCGATCTGTACGGATGCCAAGGCTTGGGTAGAATGAACAATCACAAACATTGAGCGTTTTTTTTTTAAACAAAATTAATATAGTGAAAAGATTCCCTTGTCGTTAAGTGACTTTATAGACTAATCACAAGTGTGTTTTTTCCCCCTAGCTTTTCATATTTTTGATCATTGCCTGATCATTTTGTTGAAATAAACAACGAGGTATTTATCTATTCGTTATATGAGTTTTAGCAGTACGCATGCTCCTGAAATGCAAACCTCAACACGTACCACGTGGAAGACACCTGTCCATGTTATATATGGATGTACGTTATGTCTTGAAGTTGGATGTGAGCGCTAGTGGCGAAAGGGGCTGTCTTAATATTCGGCTTAGGGGTCGACAGTTCACCTCCCTCACTGTCTTGTCGTGAGCGACAAGTTATCGTACTGAGTGCAAAAGTCATCCCCCCTACATAAGGGACCTTCGGTGCATGGGGTACCTTGTGTCAGGTGGTTGCCATTATTTCAAAATAAAAAGAAAGGAGCGAGATTAAAACATGACGTTTCGGCGACAACATGTCACTATTATTTTGTTTATTATTGTTGTTTTAGTGACAGGATGAGGACTTTGACTTTCAGGCCGTCTTTGCGATGTGCGCGCGGTCAGTGGATGAGCGATTCAGGTGATCGATGGAAAGGTATCGCTTGTGACTTTGCTGAGGAGCGAATGGACCTGACAGGAAGACAACTTAAAGGTCTCAGTAAGTGTTGAACAATCATGTTTTATTCAGTTAATGTTGGTATTTCTCTTTCACATATCGCTAAGTAATCAAAATGTTTAGTTACGACGATGTTCAGTTCTACCGGCATTTTTTTTCGTCTGCTGTTCAGTGTACTGTTCTTGTGTTTACTAGATTCAGTGAACTTTGTTCAGTGTCAGGGGCCCCCTAAAATGCACAGTCGACTTAAATAAACTGGTTTACTCCAGTTGTTACTATGTTGTTTCTTTTCACTGTCGTGTTTGCTTCAGAGCGAGAACGAAACATTTTCGAATTAGCGATGTCATTGATTATTCTAGCTGTGAACTTGTTCGTTTCAAGAATAATCGCTTAACTTGTCTTGTTATCTTCGCACCTCTTTGCGAGAAAACTTCCTTTCAGTTAAATACCGTAAATTTACCTAGCTAATCAACACAATCAGACTTTCTGCGAATGCCTTTGTTATTTTCTAGAATTGCGTGGATATTTTGCTTAGCCCGTCGCTCGAGATACTCGCATTTGTCAAAACTAATTATATGACGAGTGGTTGTCAAAATGATGTTTTTTTCTCATTTTAAGTTGAATTGTTCAGAGAAATCAAATTTTGGGCCATTTCAGTTAAAAGAAAAGCTATTTCTCGTTAGTAAGATATCGTTCTTGCAATCAACAGCCCTTATTTTTACTTAGCGTGCTGGTTAATCATTAACTAGTATGACATGTGACTGGAAAAGACTCATTTTTGATGCCAGGGCGTGAATCCCTATAAAGTAATAGAAAAGAACTTTGCCGGAAACTTTTACCAAACAAATTAACTCTTTGGGTGAAAGACCACCTTAACCTTTTAAGCCCTAACAGTGATCAGCATCAAATTTCTCCTTGTAATATCCATGCTTATTCAACCCATAAAGTTATGAGAATTAAGGATATGATCGCCCAAGGTGAATTTTCTTGATATTTTAATAACTTCTCCACAGTACTTTTATAAGAAAAGTAACGGGACAAGATAGGAGAATTTTGTCTCTGATATTAGAGGTTAAAGGGTTAACTGAGATAAAAAAAAAAATGAACTACAACGTCGATCTGTACGGATGCCAAGGCTTGGGTAGAATGAACAATCACAAACATTGAGCGTTTTTTTTTTAAACAAAATTAATATAGTGAAAAGATTCCCTTGTCGTTAAGTGACTTTATAGACTAATCACAAGTGTGTTTTTTCCCCCTAGCTTTTCATATTTTTGATCATTGCCTGATCATTTTGTTGAAATAAACAACGAGGTATTTATCTATTCGTTATATGAGTTTTAGCAGTACGCATGCTCCTGAAATGCAAACCTCAACACGTACCACGTGGAAGACACCTGTCCATGTTATATATGGATGTACGTTATGTCTTGAAGTTGGATGTGAGCGCTAGTGGCGAAAGGGGCTGTCTTAATATTCGGCTTAGGGGTCGACAGTTCACCTCCCTCACTGTCTTGTCGTGAGCGACAAGTTATCGTACTGAGTGCAAAAGTCATCCCCCCTACATAAGGGACCTTCGGTGCATGGGGTACCTTGTGTCAGGTGGTTGCCATTATTTCAAAATAAAAAGAAAGGAGCGAGATTAAAACATGACGTTTCGGCGACAACATGTCACTATTATTTTGTTTATTATTGTTGTTTTAGTGACAGGATGAGGACTTTGACTTTCAGGCCGTCTTTGCGATGTGCGCGCGGTCAGTGGATGAGCGATTCAGGTGATCGATGGAAAGGTATCGCTTGTGACTTTGCTGAGGAGCGAATGGACCTGACAGGAAGACAACTTAAAGGTCTCAGTAAGTGTTGAACAATCATGTTTTATTCAGTTAATGTTGGTATTTCTCTTTCACATATCGCTAAGTAATCAAAATGTTTAGTTACGACGATGTTCAGTTCTACCGGCATTTTTTTTCGTCTGCTGTTCAGTGTACTGTTCTTGTGTTTACTAGATTCAGTGAACTTTGTTCAGTGTCAGGGGCCCCCTAAAATGCACAGTCGACTTAAATAAACTGGTTTACTCCAGTTGTTACTATGTTGTTTCTTTTCACTGTCGTGTTTGCTTCAGAGCGAGAACGAAACATTTTCGAATTAGCGATGTCATTGATTATTCTAGCTGTGAACTTGTTCGTTTCAAGAATAATCGCTTAACTTGTCTTGTTATCTTCGCACCTCTTTGCGAGAAAACTTCCTTTCAGTTAAATACCGTAAATTTACCTAGCTAATCAACACAATCAGACTTTCTGCGAATGCCTTTGTTATTTTCTAGAATTGCGTGGATATTTTGCTTAGCCCGTCGCTCGAGATACTCGCATTTGTCAAAACTAATTATATGACGAGTGGTTGTCAAAATGATGTTTTTTTCTCATTTTAAGTTGAATTGTTCAGAGAAATCAAATTTTGGGCCATTTCAGTTAAAAGAAAAGCTATTTCTCGTTAGTAAGATATCGTTCTTGCAATCAACAGCCCTTATTTTTACTTAGCGTGCTGGTTAATCATTAACTAGTATGACATGTGACTGGAAAAGACTCATTTTTGATGCCAGGGCGTGAATCCCTATAAAGTAATAGAAAAGAACTTTGCCGGAAACTTTTACCAAACAAATTAACTCTTTGGGTGAAAGACCACCTTAACCTTTTAAGCCCTAACAGTGATCAGCATCAAATTTCTCCTTGTAATATCCATGCTTATTCAACCCATAAAGTTATGAGAATTAAGGATATGATCGCCCAAGGTGAATTTTCTTGATATTTTAATAACTTCTCCACAGTACTTTTATAAGAAAAGTAACGGGACAAGATAGGAGAATTTTGTCTCTGATATTAGAGGTTAAAGGGTTAACTGAGATAAAAAAAAAAATGAACTACAACGTCGATCTGTACGGATGCCAAGGCTTGGGTAGAATGAACAATCACAAACATTGAGCGTTTTTTTTTTAAACAAAATTAATATAGTGAAAAGATTCCCTTGTCGTTAAGTGACTTTATAGACTAATCACAAGTGTGTTTTTTCCCCCTAGCTTTTCATATTTTTGATCATTGCCTGATCATTTTGTTGAAATAAACAACGAGGTATTTATCTATTCGTTATATGAGTTTTAGCAGTACGCATGCTCCTGAAATGCAAACCTCAACACGTACCACGTGGAAGACACCTGTCCATGTTATATATGGATGTACGTTATGTCTTGAAGTTGGATGTGAGCGCTAGTGGCGAAAGGGGCTGTCTTAATATTCGGCTTAGGGGTCGACAGTTCACCTCCCTCACTGTCTTGTCGTGAGCGACAAGTTATCGTACTGAGTGCAAAAGTCATCCCCCCTACATAAGGGACCTTCGGTGCATGGGGTACCTTGTGTCAGGTGGTTGCCATTATTTCAAAATAAAAAGAAAGGAGCGAGATTAAAACATGACGTTTCGGCGACAACATGTCACTATTATTTTGTTTATTATTGTTGTTTTAGTGACAGGATGAGGACTTTGACTTTCAGGCCGTCTTTGCGATGTGCGCGCGGTCAGTGGATGAGCGATTCAGGTGATCGATGGAAAGGTATCGCTTGTGACTTTGCTGAGGAGCGAATGGACCTGACAGGAAGACAACTTAAAGGTCTCAGTAAGTGTTGAACAATCATGTTTTATTCAGTTAATGTTGGTATTTCTCTTTCACATATCGCTAAGTAATCAAAATGTTTAGTTACGACGATGTTCAGTTCTACCGGCATTTTTTTTCGTCTGCTGTTCAGTGTACTGTTCTTGTGTTTACTAGATTCAGTGAACTTTGTTCAGTGTCAGGGGCCCCCTAAAATGCACAGTCGACTTAAATAAACTGGTTTACTCCAGTTGTTACTATGTTGTTTCTTTTCACTGTCGTGTTTGCTTCAGAGCGAGAACGAAACATTTTCGAATTAGCGATGTCATTGATTATTCTAGCTGTGAACTTGTTCGTTTCAAGAATAATCGCTTAACTTGTCTTGTTATCTTCGCACCTCTTTGCGAGAAAACTTCCTTTCAGTTAAATACCGTAAATTTACCTAGCTAATCAACACAATCAGACTTTCTGCGAATGCCTTTGTTATTTTCTAGAATTGCGTGGATATTTTGCTTAGCCCGTCGCTCGAGATACTCGCATTTGTCAAAACTAATTATATGACGAGTGGTTGTCAAAATGATGTTTTTTTCTCATTTTAAGTTGAATTGTTCAGAGAAATCAAATTTTGGGCCATTTCAGTTAAAAGAAAAGCTATTTCTCGTTAGTAAGATATCGTTCTTGCAATCAACAGCCCTTATTTTTACTTAGCGTGCTGGTTAATCATTAACTAGTATGACATGTGACTGGAAAAGACTCATTTTTGATGCCAGGGCGTGAATCCCTATAAAGTAATAGAAAAGAACTTTGCCGGAAACTTTTACCAAACAAATTAACTCTTTGGGTGAAAGACCACCTTAACCTTTTAAGCCCTAACAGTGATCAGCATCAAATTTCTCCTTGTAATATCCATGCTTATTCAACCCATAAAGTTATGAGAATTAAGGATATGATCGCCCAAGGTGAATTTTCTTGATATTTTAATAACTTCTCCACAGTACTTTTATAAGAAAAGTAACGGGACAAGATAGGAGAATTTTGTCTCTGATATTAGAGGTTAAAGGGTTAACTGAGATAAAAAAAAAAATGAACTACAACGTCGATCTGTACGGATGCCAAGGCTTGGGTAGAATGAACAATCACAAACATTGAGCGTTTTTTTTTTAAACAAAATTAATATAGTGAAAAGATTCCCTTGTCGTTAAGTGACTTTATAGACTAATCACAAGTGTGTTTTTTCCCCCTAGCTTTTCATATTTTTGATCATTGCCTGATCATTTTGTTGAAATAAACAACGAGGTATTTATCTATTCGTTATATGAGTTTTAGCAGTACGCATGCTCCTGAAATGCAAACCTCAACACGTACCACGTGGAAGACACCTGTCCATGTTATATATGGATGTACGTTATGTCTTGAAGTTGGATGTGAGCGCTAGTGGCGAAAGGGGCTGTCTTAATATTCGGCTTAGGGGTCGACAGTTCACCTCCCTCACTGTCTTGTCGTGAGCGACAAGTTATCGTACTGAGTGCAAAAGTCATCCCCCCTACATAAGGGACCTTCGGTGCATGGGTACCTTGTGTCAGGTGGTTGCCATTATTTCAAAATAAAAAGAAAGGAGCGAGATTAAAACATGACGTTTCGGCGACAACATGTCACTATTATTTTGTTTATTATTGTTGTTTTAGTGACAGGATGAGGACTTTGACTTTCAGGCCGTCTTTGCGATGTGCGCGCGGTCAGTGGATGAGCGATTCAGGTGATCGATGGAAAGGTATCGCTTGTGACTTTGCTGAGGAGCGAATGGACCTGACAGGAAGACAACTTAAAGGTCTCAGTAAGTGTTGAACAATCATGTTTTATTCAGTTAATGTTGGTATTTCTCTTTCACATATCGCTAAGTAATCAAAATGTTTAGTTACGACGATGTTCAGTTCTACCGGCATTTTTTTTCGTCTGCTGTTCAGTGTACTGTTCTTGTGTTTACTAGATTCAGTGAACTTTGTTCAGTGTCAGGGGCCCCCTAAAATGCACAGTCGACTTAAATAAACTGGTTTACTCCAGTTGTTACTATGTTGTTTCTTTTCACTGTCGTGTTTGCTTCAGAGCGAGAACGAAACATTTTCGAATTAGCGATGTCATTGATTATTCTAGCTGTGAACTTGTTCGTTTCAAGAATAATCGCTTAACTTGTCTTGTTATCTTCGCACCTCTTTGCGAGAAAACTTCCTTTCAGTTAAATACCGTAAATTTACCTAGCTAATCAACACAATCAGACTTTCTGCGAATGCCTTTGTTATTTTCTAGAATTGCGTGGATATTTTGCTTAGCCCGTCGCTCGAGATACTCGCATTTGTCAAAACTAATTATATGACGAGTGGTTGTCAAAATGATGTTTTTTTCTCATTTTAAGTTGAATTGTTCAGAGAAATCAAATTTTGGGCCATTTCAGTTAAAAGAAAAGCTATTTCTCGTTAGTAAGATATCGTTCTTGCAATCAACAGCCCTTATTTTTACTTAGCGTGCTGGTTAATCATTAACTAGTATGACATGTGACTGGAAAAGACTCATTTTTGATGCCAGGGCGTGAATCCCTATAAAGTAATAGAAAAGAACTTTGCCGGAAACTTTTACCAAACAAATTAACTCTTTGGGTGAAAGACCACCTTAACCTTTTAAGCCCTAACAGTGATCAGCATCAAATTTCTCCTTGTAATATCCATGCTTATTCAACCCATAAAGTTATGAGAATTAAGGATATGATCGCCCAAGGTGAATTTTCTTGATATTTTAATAACTTCTCCACAGTACTTTTATAAGAAAAGTAACGGGACAAGATAGGAGAATTTTGTCTCTGATATTAGAGGTTAAAGGGTTAACTGAGATAAAAAAAAAAATGAACTACAACGTCGATCTGTACGGATGCCAAGGCTTGGGTAGAATGAACAATCACAAACATTGAGCGTTTTTTTTTTAAACAAAATTAATATAGTGAAAAGATTCCCTTGTCGTTAAGTGACTTTATAGACTAATCACAAGTGTGTTTTTTCCCCCTAGCTTTTCATATTTTTGATCATTGCCTGATCATTTTGTTGAAATAAACAACGAGGTATTTATCTATTCGTTATATGAGTTTTAGCAGTACGCATGCTCCTGAAATGCAAACCTCAACACGTACCACGTGGAAGACACCTGTCCATGTTATATATGGATGTACGTTATGTCTTGAAGTTGGATGTGAGCGCTAGTGGCGAAAGGGGCTGTCTTAATATTCGGCTTAGGGGTCGACAGTTCACCTCCCTCACTGTCTTGTCGTGAGCGACAAGTTATCGTACTGAGTGCAAAAGTCATCCCCCCTACATAAGGGACCTTCGGTGCATGGGGTACCTTGTGTCAGGTGGTTGCCATTATTTCAAAATAAAAAGAAAGGAGCGAGATTAAAACATGACGTTTCG
>NW_028146063.1:0-22596 GCF_977016875.1 Pavona decussata
GACCTAGAATTCGGCATGTAACGATTAACTTGACAGTTTCAAGGCAATGGTGAAATAAAACAACGATTAACACAGGTTTTCAACGGTTAACACCGAATGCTCTTGAAAAGAATAGATAGTCATTTCTTTTAATACAAAACTGCTGTTAATCGTTGTTAATCGTTGAAAGTGCTAAATGTCTTCTTGTTAATCGTATGCAATTAAAGTATTTTGCGTTATTAAGAGTTATATGTAAACAAACGGAAGAAAGGTAGATGTTACGGCAAGAAATGGACACATTTTCTCTTGTAGAATGTATTTGTTGACGTTTGTGACATGCCTGTCACGCACGCTGTACTATGTAACACAATAAAATACTAGCGTGACGTAATCTTCTGATTATTACTTGGTCACAAAAGACTGCTTTCGTGTCCTGAGTTGCAAGAATAATAAATGTATATTGAATACAAGTATTAATACTTAGTGCGTTGTCCTTTTCCAGTAATAATGGCATCCATACGGCCACCCATAGTATCTATAATCTTGTCGATTACCTCTGATGGAAAGTTGTACATTGTTCTAATTACACGTGATGAAAACTCATCGAATGTCTCACGCGTAATGTTTAATTCTACAGCCTGTTTTCTCAGCTTTTTTTAAACAAGATTACAGAAATTCTCGATAGCATCTATGTCACGGCTGCGAGGCGGAATACATAATTGTTTTGCCCTTTTTATTTTAAGTACTCTTCTAACAAGAGCAGAATTCTGGTTCGGTGCGTTGAGTTGTACAAACATGCGAGAACCATTCTTGTCTGCTCTTGCAAACATAGAATCAAATTTTCCATTAACAAAAGAGGCAAATGAACGGCTGTCCAGATTATCATATGCATGACACTCAATTACTCCTTCACCGTAACTAATGGCCACCATTAATCTTAAAACGCGACCTCCACTCCCCTCTTTCCATCCTTTAGCTGTGCATCCCTGAATAAGCCCTTCGCACGCTCTCCTCCATACTCTCCCTTGTGGCGTTCTAGCTTGATCCGCCAGATTTCTTTTATAATAGAAACTGACACCATCCAAATAGAAAGCAACCGTATTGCACCAAATATCCCGGGAGTGGTTATTTTTTATGTTCTTTGCAAAGTGAACACGTTGACGCATGTCATCAGTCGGCCATCAAGCCTTTTTTACGCGCCTGCATGTAGTGGTGGCCTTCCTTGTGCAGAAAACGCCAAACGGTCCTGCTGCTTACTTCATTAGGCTTTAGACCAGCCCGCTCCTTAATCCTACTGGAGGAAAAATTGTCCTTCCTCTTTTCGTAGCGCTCGCAAACAGCGAATAATTTTTCTCTGGTCACGCGCGCACAACTTGCTCGGAGGTCCTCCTGCGCGTATAAACGGGACCGGTCTGTTTTACGGATATGAACTCGTCTCGAATTCTGTATACCGTTACATTGTTTCAGTATCTCTACGGCTGGTAATATCTTCTGCCGCGCCAAATATGCAATATACGCCTTTCTTTGCGAGTCAATGGCGCCCGTAAAAACCATTGTATAACTGGCGAGGTGATGAGATAATGCATCTCTTTGCGTTACAAATTAATTACAACCATTATCTCCGCGAATTAGAACCAATTAACGGCAATATTCCTGGACGTTAATTAGTACCCAATGTCCAATTACATATCACCCGACTGGGTTTCTGTGCAGGGTTAGATCTCTGTTTTTAAACAATTTGTCTGTTTTACAATCGTGGACAATTCTCGTTAAGAAATCTGAACGCGGCCTACCAAAAACAATTATTTCCTATTCCTCCCCTCGAATTTCTACAAGTTCCTTCTCCCTCCCCCCCTCCCCCTATACAATGTTGATTTGGGAAATGCTGATTGCCGTGAAACTGTTCGTGACCCACCAAACAACATTGAGTTGGGGGGAGGGGGGCGGGGAAAATATGGTCGTTCGTTTGTTTACTTGTCAAAACGCTTGGAAGGGTACGTTTTCTTAACCGTTTTGTCCACGATTGTGTCAGCCAATTTTTTTCCATTTCCTCAGAACTCAAAAAGTTTGAACTTCCCGGGAGCCGTGGATAGACACACCGGTCGGTGTTCTCTAAGTTACGCGTACGTTAACGTCAGTGTTTTATTTAGCAGAGATGTAACAAGCCAAAAATTGATCATGCCGGTCGTGATATAAACAACTCGCGTGTCGTTCTGGCCACTTGTTTTGCCATTGTTCAGTGAAATTAGTAACCACCAACACTATGGATCTTTTGAAAAGCTATGAAAGTGATGAATCTAGTTCAGAGGAGCCGGGTAAATCGTTATCCGAAGATTCTCTCCTTAGAAGTGACCTACGCAGTGTTTATTTGGTGACATATAGCCAGGCAGATATTACTAAATTTCCAACCAGGGAAAATTTCGCCTCAGCAGTTGTGTACGCATGTTCTCAATTGCAAGGCAAAGGGAGAGTTGTTCAGTGGTGTTGCTGTCGGGAGAAACATAAGAACAGTGGTGAACATTATCATCTCGCGCTGAAACTGGATCGTAATGAACGCTGGTTATCGGCGAAGGAATTTTTATTGAAGGAATTTGGGATTTCAGTTCACTTTTCCAACAAGCATCACAACTATTTCAGCGCGCACCAAAAACTCATTTTGCAAAGGATATTTCCCTGACTGCTGATACTCCAATCTTCTGCACAGGAAAGCGTCCGCTCATGTATATTAAAAATGGCTTAGTAGATGAACGTGAAACGGAAATGATGAATGTGCGTTGGAGAATTTTTTATTTCAATTTTCAAATCCCGCGGGAGCAGCAAAGAGAAATCCCGCCATGTGCACGATGTTTTGTAAGCCGGCTTATTTGTGGCGAGCCAGACCTAGAATTCGGCATGTAACGATTAACTTGACAGTTTCAAGGCAATGGTGAAATAAAACAACGATTAACACAGGTTTTCAAACGGTTAACACCGAATGCTCTTGAAAAGAATAGATAGTCATTTCTTTTAATACAAAACTGCTGTTAATCGTTGTTAATCGTTGAAAGTGCTAAATGTCTTCTTGTTAATCGTATGCAATTAAAGTATTTTGCGTTATTAAGAGTTATATGTAAACAAACGGAAGAAAGGTAGATGTTACGGCAAGAAATGGACACATTTTCTCTTGTAGAATGTATTTGTTGACGTTTGTGACATGCCTGTCACGCACGCTGTACTATGTAACACAATAAAATACTAGCGTGACGTAATCTTCTGATTATTACTTGGTCACAAAAGACTGCTTTCGTGTCCTGAGTTGCAAGAATAATAAATGTATATTGAATACAAGTATTAATACTTAGTGCGTTGTCCTTTTCCAGTAATAATGGCATCCATACGGCCACCCATAGTATCTATAATCTTGTCGATTACCTCTGATGGAAAGTTGTACATTGTTCTAATTACACGTGATGAAAACTCATCGAATGTCTCACGCGTAATGTTTAATTCTACAGCCTGTTTTCTCAGCTTTTTTTAAACAAGATTAAAGAAATTCTCGATAGCATCTATGTCACGGCTGCGAGGCGGAATACATAATTGTTTTGCCCTTTTTATTTTAAGTACTCTTCTAACAAGAGCAGAATTCTGGTTCGGTGCGTTGAGTTGTACAAACATGCGAGAACCATTCTTGTCTGCTCTTGCAAACATAGAATCAAATTTTCCATTAACAAAAGAGGCAAATGAACGGCTGTCCAGATTATCATATGCATGACACTCAATTACTCCTTCACCGTAACTAATGGCCACCATTAATCTTAAAACGCGACCTCCACTCCCCTCTTTCCATCCTTTAGCTGTGCATCCCTGAATAAGCCCTTCGCACGCTCTCCTCCATACTCTCCCTTGTGGCGTTCTAGCTTGATCCGCCAGATTTCTTTTATAATAGAAACTGACACCATCCAAATAGAAAGCAACCGTATTGCACCAAATATCCCGGGAGTGGTTATTTTTTATGTTCTTTGCAAAGTGAACACGTTGACGCATGTCATCAGTCGGCCATCAAGCCTTTTTTACGCGCCTGCATGTAGTGGTGGCCTTCCTTGTGCAGAAAACGCCAAACGGTCCTGCTGCTTACTTCATTAGGCTTTAGACCAGCCCGCTCCTTAATCCTACTGGAGGAAAAATGTCCTTCCTCTTTTCGTAGCGCTCGCAAACAGCGAATAATTTTTCTCTGGTCACGCGCGCACAACTTGCTCGGAGGTCCTCCTGCGCGTATAAACGGGACCGGTCTGTTTTACGGATATGAACTCGTCTCGAATTCTGTATACCGTTACATTGTTTCAGTATCTCTACGGCTGGTAATATCTTCTGCCGCGCCAAATATGCAATATACGCCTTTCTTTGCGAGTCAATGGCGCCCGTAAAAACCATTGTATAACTGGCGAGGTGATGAGATAATGCATCTCTTTGCGTTACAAATTAATTACAACCATTATCTCCGCGAATTAGAACCAATTAACGGCAATATTCCTGGACGTTAATTAGTACCCAATGTCCAATTACATATCACCCGACTGGGTTTCTGTGCAGGGTTAGATCTCTGTTTTAAACAATTTGTCTGTTTTACAATCGTGGACAATTCTCGTTAAGAAATCTGAACGCGGCCTACCAAAAACAATTATTTCCTATTCCTCCCCTCGAATTTCTACAAGTTCCTTCTCCCTCCCCCCCTCCCCCTATACAATGTTGATTTGGGAAATGCTGATTGCCGTGAAACTGTTCGTGACCCACCAAACAACATTGAGTTGGGGGGAGGGGGGGCGGGGAAAATATGGTCGTTCGTTTGTTTACTTGTCAAAACGCTTGGAAGGGTACGTTTTCTTAACCGTTTTGTCCACGATTGTGTCAGCCAATTTTTTTCCATTTCCTCAGAACTCAAAAAGTTTGAACTTCCCGGGAGCCGTGGATAGACACACCGGTCGGTGTTCTCTAAGTTACGCGTACGTTAACGTCAGTGTTTTATTTAGCAGAGATGTAACAAGCCAAAAATTGATCATGCCGGTCGTGATATAAACAACTCGCGTGTCGTTCTGGCCACTTGTTTTGCCATTGTTCAGTGAAATTAGTAACCACCAACACTATGGATCTTTTGAAAAGCTATGAAAGTGATGAATCTAGTTCAGAGGAGCCGGGTAAATCGTTATCCGAAGATTCTCTCCTTAGAAGTGACCTACGCAGTGTTTATTTGGTGACATATAGCCAGGCAGATATTACTAATTTCCAACCAGGGAAAATTTCGCCTCAGCAGTTGTGTACGCATGTTCTCAATTGCAAGGCAAAGGGAGAGTTGTTCAGTGGTGTTGCTGTCGGGAGAAACATAAGAACAGTGGTGAACATTATCATCTCGCGCTGAAACTGGATCGTAATGAACGCTGGTTATCGGCGAAGGAATTTTTATTGAAGGAATTTGGGATTTCAGTTCACTTTTCCAACAAGCATCACAACTATTTCAGCGCGCACCAAAAACTCATTTTGCAAAGGATATTTCCCTGACTGCTGATACTCCAATCTTCTGCACAGGAAAGCGTCCGCTCATGTATATTAAAAATGGCTTAGTAGATGAACGTGAAACGGAAATGATGAATGTGCGTTGGAGAATTTTTTATTTCAATTTTCAAATCCCGCGGGAGCAGCAAAGAGAAATCCCGCCATGTGCACGATGTTTTGTAAGCCGGCTTATTTGTGGCGAGCCAGACCTAGAATTCGGCATGTAACGATTAACTTGACAGTTTCAAGGCAATGGTGAAATAAAACAACGATTAACACAGGTTTTCAAACGGTTAACACCGAATGCTCTTGAAAAGAATAGATAGTCATTTCTTTTAATACAAAACTGCTGTTAATCGTTGTTAATCGTTGAAAGTGCTAAATGTCTTCTTGTTAATCGTATGCAATTAAAGTATTTTGCGTTATTAAGAGTTATATGTAAACAAACGGAAGAAAGGTAGATGTTACGGCAAGAAATGGACACATTTTCTCTGTTAGAATGTATTTGTTGACGTTTGTGACATGCCTGTCACGCACGCTGTACTATGTAACACAATAAAATACTAGCGTGACGTAATCTTCTGATTATTACTTGGTCACAAAAGACTGCTTTCGTGTCCTGAGTTGCAAGAATAATAAATGTATATTGAATACAAGTATTAATACTTAGTGCGTTGTCCTTTTCCAGTAATAATGGCATCCATACGGCCACCCATAGTATCTATAATCTTGTCGATTACCTCTGATGGAAAGTTGTACATTGTTCTAATTACACGTGATGAAAACTCATCGAATGTCTCACGCGTAATGTTTAATTCTACAGCCTGTTTTCTCAGCTTTTTTTAAACAAGATTAAAGAAATTCTCGATAGCATCTATGTCACGGCTGCGAGGCGGAATACATAATTGTTTTGCCCTTTTTATTTTAAGTACTCTTCTAACAAGAGCAGAATTCTGGTTCGGTGCGTTGAGTTGTACAAACATGCGAGAACCATTCTTGTCTGCTCTTGCAAACATAGAATCAAATTTTCCATTAACAAAAGAGGCAAATGAACGGCTGTCCAGATTATCATATGCATGACACTCAATTACTCCTTCACCGTAACTAATGGCCACCATTAATCTTAAAACGCAACCTCCACTCCCCTCTTTCCATCCTTTAGCTGTGCATCCCTGAATAAGCCCTTCGCACGCTCTCCTCCATACTCTCCCTTGTGGCGTTCTAGCTTGATCCGCCAGATTTCTTTTATAATAGAAACTGACACCATCCAAATAGAAAGCAACCGTATTGCACCAAATATCCCGGGAGTGGTTATTTTTTATGTTCTTTGCAAGTGAACACGTTGACGCATGTCATCAGTCGGCCATCAAGCCTTTTTTACGCGCCTGCATGTAGTGGGTGGCCTTCCTTGTGCAGAAAACGCCAAACGGTCCTGCTGCTTACTTCATTAGGCTTTAGACCAGCCCGCTCCTTAATCCTACTGGAGGAAAAATGTCCTTCCTCTTTTCGTAGCGCTCGCAAACAGCGAATAATTTTTCTCTGGTCACGCGCGCACAACTTGCTCGGAGGTCCTCCTGCGCGTATAAACGGGACCGGTCTGTTTTACGGATATGAACTCGTCTCGAATTCTGTATACCGTTACATTGTTTCAGTATCTCTACGGCTGTAATATCTTCTGCCGCGCCAAATATGCAATATACGCCTTTCTTTGCGAGTCAATGGCCCCATAAAAACCATTGTGTATAACTGGCGAGGTGATGAGATAATGCATCTCTTTGCGTTACAAATTAATTACAACCATTATCTCCGCGAATTAGAACCAATTAACGGCAATATTCCTGGACGTTAATTAGTACCCAATGTCCAATTACATATCACCCGACTGGGTTTCTGTGCAGGGTTAGATCTCTGTTTTTAAACAATTTGTCTGTTTTACAATCGTGGACAATTCTCGTTAAGAAATCTGAACGCGGCCTACCAAAAACAATTATTTCCTATTCCTCCCCTCGAATTTCTACAAGTTCCTTCTCCCTCCCCCCTCCCCCTATACAATGTTGATTTGGGAAATGCTGATTGCCGTGAAACTGTTCGTGACCCACCAAACAACATTGAGTTGGGGGGAGGGGGGCGGGGAAAATATGGTCGTTCGATTGTTTACTTGTCAAAACGCTTGGAAGGGTACGTTTTCTTAACCGTTTTGTCCACGATTGTGTCAGCCAATTTTTTTCCATTTCCTCAGAACTCAAAAAGTTTGAACTTCCCGGGAGCCGTGGATAGACACACCGGTCGGTGTTCTCTAAGTTACGCGTACGTTAACGTCAGTGTTTTATTTAGCAGAGATGTAACAAGCCAAAAATTGATCATGCCGGTCGTGATATAAACAACTCGCGTGTCGTTCTGGCCACTTGTTTTGCCATTGTTCAGTGAAATTAGTAACCACCAACACTATGGATCTTTTGAAAAGCTATGAAAGTAATGAATCTAGTTCAGAGGAGCCGGGTAAATCGTTATCCGAAGATTCTCTCCTTAGAAGTGACCTACGCAGTGTTTATTTGGTGACATATAGCCAGGCAGATATTACTAAATTTCCAACCCGGGAAAATTTCGCCTCAGCAGTTGTGTACGCATTTTCTCAATTGCAAGGCAAAGGGAGAGTTGTTCAGTGGTGTTGCTGTCGGGAGAAACATAAGAACGGTGGTGAACATTATCATCTCGCGCTGAAACTGGATCGTAATGAACGCTGGTTATCGGCGAAGGAATTTTTATTGAAGGAATTTGGGATTTCAGTTCACTTTTCCAACAAGCATCACAACTATTTCAGCGCGCACCAAAAACTCATTTTGCAAAGGATATTTCCCTGACTGCTGATACTCCAATCTTCTGCACAGGAAAGCGTCCGCTCATGTATATTAAAAATGGCTTAGTAGATGAACGTGAAACGGAAATGATGAATGTGCGTTGGAGAATTTTTTATTTCAATTTTCAAATCCCGCGGGAGCAGCAAAGAGAAATCCCGCCATGTGCACGATGTTTTGTAAGCCGGCTTATTTGTGGCGAGCCAGACCTAGAATTCGGCATGTAACGATTAACTTGACAGTTTCAAGGCAATGGTGAAATAAAACAACGATTAACACAGGTTTTCAACGGTTAACACCGAATGCTCTTGAAAAGAATAGATAGTCATTTCTTTTAATACAAAACTGCTGTTAATCGTTGTTAATCGTTGAAAGTGCTAAATGTCTTCTTGTTAATCGTATGCAATTAAAGTATTTTGCGTTATTAAGAGTTATATGTAAACAAACGGAAGAAAGGTAGATGTTACGGCAAGAAATGGACACATTTTCTCTTGTAGAATGTATTTGTTGACGTTTGTGACATGCCTGTCACGCACGCTGTACTATGTAACACAATAAAATACTAGCGTGACGTAATCTTCTGATTATTACTTGGTCAGAAAAGACTGCCTTCGTGTCCTGAGTTGCAAGAATAATAAATGTATATTAAATACAAGTATTAATACTTAGTGCGTTGTCCTTTTCCAGTAATAATGGGATCCATACGGCCACCCATAGTGTCTATAATCTTGTCGATTACCTCTGATGGAAAGTTGTACATTGTTCTAATTACACGTGATGAAAATTCATCGAATGTCTCACGCGTAATGTTTAATTCTACAGCCTGTTTTCTCAGCTTTTTTTAAACAAGATTAAGGAAATTCTCGATAGCATCTATGTCACGGCTGCGAGGCGGAATACATAATTGTTTTGCCCTTTTTATTTTAAGTACTCTTCTAACAAGAGCAGAATTCTGGTTCGGTGCGTTGAGTTGTACAAACATGCGAGAACCATTCTTGTCTGCTCTTGCAAACATAGAATCAAATTTTCCATTAACAAAAGAGGCAAATGAACGGCTGTCCAGATTATCATATGCATGACACTCAATTACTCCTTTATCGTAACTAATGGCCACCATTAATCTTAAAACGCGACCTCCACTCCCCTCTTTGCATCCTTTAGCTGTGCATCCCTGAATAAGCCCTTCGCATGCTCTCCTCCATACTCTCCCTTGTGGCGTTCTAGCTTGATCCGCCAGATTTCTTTTATAATAGAAACTGACACCATCCAAATTTAAAGCAACCGTATTGCACCAAATATCCCGAGAGTGGTTATTTTTTATGTTCTTTGCAAAGTGAACACGTTGACGCATGTCATCCTCGGACATCAAGCCTTTTTTACGCGCCTGCAGGAAGTGGTAGCCTTCCTTGTGCAGAAAACGCCAAACGGTCCTGCTGCTTACTTCATTAGGCTTTAGACCAGCCCGCTCCTTAATCCTACTGGAAGAAAAATGTCCTTCCTCTTTTCGTAGCGCTCGCAAACAGCGAATAATTTTTCTCTGGTCACGCGCGTACAACTTGCCTGCGCGTATAAACGGGACCGGTCTGTTTCACGGATATGAACTCGTCTCGAATTCTGTATACCGATGCAAGTGAAATGTTGCATTGTTTCAGTATCTCTACAGCTGGTAATATCTTCTGCCGCGCCAAATATGCAATATACGCCTTTCTTTGCGAGTCAATGGCGCCCATAAAAACCATTGTATAACTGGCGAGGTGATGAGATAATGCATCTCTTTGCGTTACAAATTAATTACAACCATTATCTCCGCGAATTAGAACCAATTAACGGCAATATTCCTGGACGTTAATTAGTACCCAATGTCCAATTACATATCACCCGACTGGGTTTCTGTGCAGGGTTAGATCTCTGTTTTTAAACAATTTGTCTGTTTTACAATCGTGGACAATTCTCGTTAAGAAATCTGAACGCGGCCTACCAAAAACAATTATTTCCTATTCCTCCCCTCGAATTTCTACAAGTTCCTTCTCCCTCCCCCCCTCCCCCTATACAATGTTGATTTGGGAAATGCTGATTGCCGTGAAACTGTTCGTGACCCACCAAACAACATTGAGTTGGGGGGAGGGGGGCGGGGAAAATATGGTCGTTCGATTGTTTACTTGTCAAAACGCTTGGAAGGGTACGTTTTCTTAACCGTTTTGTCCACGATTGTGTCAGCCAATTTTTTTCCATTTCCTCAGAACTCAAAAAGTTTGAACTTCCCGGGAGCCGTGGATAGACACACCGGTCGGTGTTCTCTAAGTTACGCGTACGTTAACGTCAGTGTTTTATTTAGCAGAGATGTAACAAGCCAAAAATTGATCATGCCGGTCGTGATATAAACAACTCGCGTGTCGTTCTGGCCACTTGTTTTGCCATTGTTCAGTGAAATTAGTAACCACCAACACTATGGATCTTTTGAAAAGCTATGAAAGTAATGAATCTAGTTCAGAGGAGCCGGGTAAATCGTTATCCGAAGATTCTCTCCTTAGAAGTGACCTACGCAGTGTTTATTTGGTGACATATAGCCAGGCAGATATTACTAAATTTCCAACCCGGGAAAATTTCGCCTCAGCAGTTGTGTACGCATTTTCTCAATTGCAAGGCAAAGGGAGAGTTGTTCAGTGGTGTTGCTGTCGGGAGAAACATAAGAACGGTGGTGAACATTATCATCTCGCGCTGAAACTGGATCGTAATGAACGCTGGTTATCGGCGAAGGAATTTTTATTGAAGGAATTTGGGATTTCAGTTCACTTTTCCAACAAGCATCACAACTATTTCAGCGCGCACCAAAAACTCATTTTGCAAAGGATATTTCCCTGACTGCTGATACTCCAATCTTCTGCACAGGAAAGCGTCCGCTCATGTATATTAAAAATGGCTTAGTAGATGAACGTGAAACGGAAATGATGAATGTGCGTTGGAGAATTTTTTATTTCAATTTTCAAATCCCGCGGGAGCAGCAAAGAGAAATCCCGCCATGTGCACGATGTTTTGTAAGCCGGCTTATTTGTGGCGAGCCAGACCTAGAATTCGGCATGTAACGATTAACTTGACAGTTTCAAGGCAATGGTGAAATAAAACAACGATTAACACAGGTTTTCAACGGTTAACACCGAATGCTCTTGAAAAGAATAGATAGTCATTTCTTTTAATACAAAACTGCTGTTAATCGTTGTTAATCGTTGAAAGTGCTAAATGTCTTCTTGTTAATCGTATGCAATTAAAGTATTTTGCGTTATTAAGAGTTATATGTAAACAAACGGAAGAAAGGTAGATGTTACGGCAAGAAATGGACACATTTTCTCTTGTAGAATGTATTTGTTGACGTTTGTGACATGCCTGTCACGCACGCTGTACTATGTAACACAATAAAATACTAGCGTGACGTAATCTTCTGATTATTACTTGGTCAGAAAAGACTGCCTTCGTGTCCTGAGTTGCAAGAATAATAAATGTATATTAAATACAAGTATTAATACTTAGTGCGTTGTCCTTTTCCAGTAATAATGGGATCCATACGGCCACCCATAGTGTCTATAATCTTGTCGATTACCTCTGATGGAAAGTTGTACATTGTTCTAATTACACGTGATGAAAATTCATCGAATGTCTCACGCGTAATGTTTAATTCTACAGCCTGTTTTCTCAGCTTTTTTTAAACAAGATTAAGGAAATTCTCGATAGCATCTATGTCACGGCTGCGAGGCGGAATACATAATTGTTTTGCCCTTTTTATTTTAAGTACTCTTCTAACAAGAGCAGAATTCTGGTTCGGTGCGTTGAGTTGTACAAACATGCGAGAACCATTCTTGTCTGCTCTTGCAAACATAGAATCAAATTTTCCATTAACAAAAGAGGCAAATGAACGGCTGTCCAGATTATCATATGCATGACACTCAATTACTCCTTTATCGTAACTAATGGCCACCATTAATCTTAAAACGCGACCTCCACTCCCCTCTTTGCATCCTTTAGCTGTGCATCCCTGAATAAGCCCTTCGCATGCTCTCCTCCATACTCTCCCTTGTGGCGTTCTAGCTTGATCCGCCAGATTTCTTTTATAATAGAAACTGACACCATCCAAATTTAAAGCAACCGTATTGCACCAAATATCCCGAGAGTGGTTATTTTTTATGTTCTTTGCAAAGTGAACACGTTGACGCATGTCATCCTCGGACATCAAGCCTTTTTTACGCGCCTGCAGGAAGTGGTAGCCTTCCTTGTGCAGAAAACGCCAAACGGTCCTGCTGCTTACTTCATTAGGCTTTAGACCAGCCCGCTCCTTAATCCTACTGGAAGAAAAATGTCCTTCCTCTTTTCGTAGCGCTCGCAAACAGCGAATAATTTTTCTCTGGTCACGCGCGTACAACTTGCCTGCGCGTATAAACGGGACCGGTCTGTTTCACGGATATGAACTCGTCTCGAATTCTGTATACCGATGCAAGTGAAATGTTGCATTGTTTCAGTATCTCTACAGCTGGTAATATCTTCTGCCGCGCCAAATATGCAATATACGCCTTTCTTTGCGAGTCAATGGCGCCCATAAAAACCATTGTATAACTGGCGAGGTGATGAGATAATGCATCTCTTTGCGTTACAAATTAATTACAACCATTATCTCCGCGAATTAGAACCAATTAACGGCAATATTCCTGGACGTTAATTAGTACCCAATGTCCAATTACATATCACCCGACTGGGTTTCTGTGCAGGGTTAGATCTCTGTTTTTAAACAATTTGTCTGTTTTACAATCGTGGACAATTCTCGTTAAGAAATCTGAACGCGGCCTACCAAAAACAATTATTTCCTATTCCTCCCCTCGAATTTCTACAAGTTCCTTCTCCCTCCCCCCCTCCCCCTATACAATGTTGATTTGGGAAATGCTGATTGCCGTGAAACTGTTCGTGACCCACCAAACAACATTGAGTTGGGGGGAGGGGGGCGGGGAAAATATGGTCGTTCGATTGTTTACTTGTCAAAACGCTTGGAAGGGTACGTTTTCTTAACCGTTTTGT
Organism: Pavona decussata; assembly: GCF_977016875.1. NCBI lineage: Eukaryota > Metazoa > Cnidaria > Anthozoa > Scleractinia > Agariciidae > Pavona > Pavona decussata. The sequence continues at coordinate 13,419 of NW_028146063.1, forward strand.
CCACGATTGTGTCAGCCAATTTTTTTCCATTTCCTCAGAACTCAAAAAGTTTGAACTTCCCGGGAGCCGTGGATAGACACACCGGTCGGTGTTCTCTAAGTTACGCGTACGTTAACGTCAGTGTTTTATTTAGCAGAGATGTAACAAGCCAAAAATTGATCATGCCGGTCGTGATATAAACAACTCGCGTGTCGTTCTGGCCACTTGTTTTGCCATTGTTCAGTGAAATTAGTAACCACCAACACTATGGATCTTTTGAAAAGCTATGAAAGTAATGAATCTAGTTCAGAGGAGCCGGGTAAATCGTTATCCGAAGATTCTCTCCTTAGAAGTGACCTACGCAGTGTTTATTTGGTGACATATAGCCAGGCAGATATTACTAAATTTCCAACCCGGGAAAATTTCGCCTCAGCAGTTGTGTACGCATTTTCTCAATTGCAAGGCAAAGGGAGAGTTGTTCAGTGGTGTTGCTGTCGGGAGAAACATAAGAACGGTGGTGAACATTATCATCTCGCGCTGAAACTGGATCGTAATGAACGCTGGTTATCGGCGAAGGAATTTTTATTGAAGGAATTTGGGATTTCAGTTCACTTTTCCAACAAGCATCACAACTATTTCAGCGCGCACCAAAAACTCATTTTGCAAAGGATATTTCCCTGACTGCTGATACTCCAATCTTCTGCACAGGAAAGCGTCCGCTCATGTATATTAAAAATGGCTTAGTAGATGAACGTGAAACGGAAATGATGAATGTGCGTTGGAGAATTTTTTATTTCAATTTTCAAATCCCGCGGGAGCAGCAAAGAGAAATCCCAGCCATGTGCACGATGTTTTGTAAGCCGGCTTATTTGTGGCGAGCCAGACCTAGAATTCGGCATGTAACGATTAACTTGACAGTTTCAAGGCAATGGTGAAATAAAACAACGATTAACACAGGTTTTCAACGGTTAACACCGAATGCTCTTGAAAAGAATAGATAGTCATTTCTTTTAATACAAAACTGCTGTTAATCGTTGTTAATCGTTGAAAGTGCTAAATGTCTTCTTGTTAATCGTATGCAATTAAAGTATTTTGCGTTATTAAGAGTTATATGTAAACAAACGGAAGAAAGGTAGATGTTACGGCAAGAAATGGACACATTTTCTCTTGTAGAATGTATTTGTTGACGTTTGTGACATGCCTGTCACGCACGCTGTACTATGTAACACAATAAAATACTAGCGTGACGTAATCTTCTGATTATTACTTGGTCAGAAAAGACTGCCTTCGTGTCCTGAGTTGCAAGAATAATAAATGTATATTAAATACAAGTATTAATACTTAGTGCGTTGTCCTTTTCCAGTAATAATGGGATCCATACGGCCACCCATAGTGTCTATAATCTTGTCGATTACCTCTGATGGAAAGTTGTACATTGTTCTAATTACACGTGATGAAAATTCATCGAATGTCTCACGCGTAATGTTTAATTCTACAGCCTGTTTTCTCAGCTTTTTTTAAACAAGATTAAGGAAATTCTCGATAGCATCTATGTCACGGCTGCGAGGCGGAATACATAATTGTTTTGCCCTTTTTATTTTAAGTACTCTTCTAACAAGAGCAGAATTCTGGTTCGGTGCGTTGAGTTGTACAAACATGCGAGAACCATTCTTGTCTGCTCTTGCAAACATAGAATCAAATTTTCCATTAACAAAAGAGGCAAATGAACGGCTGTCCAGATTATCATATGCATGACACTCAATTACTCCTTTATCGTAACTAATGGCCACCATTAATCTTAAAACGCGACCTCCACTCCCCTCTTTGCATCCTTTAGCTGTGCATCCCTGAATAAGCCCTTCGCATGCTCTCCTCCATACTCTCCCTTGTGGCGTTCTAGCTTGATCCGCCAGATTTCTTTTATAATAGAAACTGACACCATCCAAATTTAAAGCAACCGTATTGCACCAAATATCCCGAGAGTGGTTATTTTTTATGTTCTTTGCAAAGTGAACACGTTGACGCATGTCATCCTCGGACATCAAGCCTTTTTTACGCGCCTGCAGGAAGTGGTAGCCTTCCTTGTGCAGAAAACGCCAAACGGTCCTGCTGCTTACTTCATTAGGCTTTAGACCAGCCCGCTCCTTAATCCTACTGGAAGAAAAATGTCCTTCCTCTTTTCGTAGCGCTCGCAAACAGCGAATAATTTTTCTCTGGTCACGCGCGTACAACTTGCCTGCGCGTATAAACGGGACCGGTCTGTTTCACGGATATGAACTCGTCTCGAATTCTGTATACCGATGCAAGTGAAATGTTGCATTGTTTCAGTATCTCTACAGCTGGTAATATCTTCTGCCGCGCCAAATATGCAATATACGCCTTTCTTTGCGAGTCAATGGCGCCCATAAAAACCATTGTATAACTGGCGAGGTGATGAGATAATGCATCTCTTTGCGTTACAAATTAATTACAACCATTATCTCCGCGAATTAGAACCAATTAACGGCAATATTCCTGGACGTTAATTAGTACCCAATGTCCAATTACATATCACCCGACTGGGTTTCTGTGCAGGGTTAGATCTCTGTTTTTAAACAATTTGTCTGTTTTACAATCGTGGACAATTCTCGTTAAGAAATCTGAACGCGGCCTACCAAAAACAATTATTTCCTATTCCTCCCCTCGAATTTCTACAAGTTCCTTCTCCCTCCCCCCCTCCCCCTATACAATGTTGATTTGGGAAATGCTGATTGCCGTGAAACTGTTCGTGACCCACCAAACAACATTGAGTTGGGGGGAGGGGGGCGGGGAAAATATGGTCGTTCGATTGTTTACTTGTCAAAACGCTTGGAAGGGTACGTTTTCTTAACCGTTTTGTCCACGATTGTGTCAGCCAATTTTTTTCCATTTCCTCAGAACTCAAAAAGTTTGAACTTCCCGGGAGCCGTGGATAGACACACCGGTCGGTGTTCTCTAAGTTACGCGTACGTTAACGTCAGTGTTTTATTTAGCAGAGATGTAACAAGCCAAAAATTGATCATGCCGGTCGTGATATAAACAACTCGCGTGTCGTTCTGGCCACTTGTTTTGCCATTGTTCAGTGAAATTAGTAACCACCAACACTATGGATCTTTTGAAAAGCTATGAAAGTAATGAATCTAGTTCAGAGGAGCCGGGTAAATCGTTATCCGAAGATTCTCTCCTTAGAAGTGACCTACGCAGTGTTTATTTGGTGACATATAGCCAGGCAGATATTACTAAATTTCCAACCCGGGAAAATTTCGCCTCAGCAGTTGTGTACGCATTTTCTCAATTGCAAGGCAAAGGGAGAGTTGTTCAGTGGTGTTGCTGTCGGGAGAAACATAAGAACGGTGGTGAACATTATCATCTCGCGCTGAAACTGGATCGTAATGAACGCTGGTTATCGGCGAAGGAATTTTTATTGAAGGAATTTGGGATTTCAGTTCACTTTTCCAACAAGCATCACAACTATTTCAGCGCGCACCAAAAACTCATTTTGCAAAGGATATTTCCCTGACTGCTGATACTCCAATCTTCTGCACAGGAAAGCGTCCGCTCATGTATATTAAAAATGGCTTAGTAGATGAACGTGAAACGGAAATGATGAATGTGCGTTGGAGAATTTTTTATTTCAATTTTCAAATCCCGCGGGAGCAGCAAAGAGAAATCCCGCCATGTGCACGATGTTTTGTAAGCCGGCTTATTTGTGGCGAGCCAGACCTAGAATTCGGCATGTAACGATTAACTTGACAGTTTCAAGGCAATGGTGAAATAAAACAACGATTAACACAGGTTTTCAACGGTTAACACCGAATGCTCTTGAAAAGAATAGATAGTCATTTCTTTTAATACAAAACTGCTGTTAATCGTTGTTAATCGTTGAAAGTGCTAAATGTCTTCTTGTTAATCGTATGCAATTAAAGTATTTTGCGTTATTAAGAGTTATATGTAAACAAACGGAAGAAAGGTAGATGTTACGGCAAGAAATGGACACATTTTCTCTTGTAGAATGTATTTGTTGACGTTTGTGACATGCCTGTCACGCACGCTGTACTATGTAACACAATAAAATACTAGCGTGACGTAATCTTCTGATTATTACTTGGTCAGAAAAGACTGCCTTCGTGTCCTGAGTTGCAAGAATAATAAATGTATATTAAATACAAGTATTAATACTTAGTGCGTTGTCCTTTTCCAGTAATAATGGGATCCATACGGCCACCCATAGTGTCTATAATCTTGTCGATTACCTCTGATGGAAAGTTGTACATTGTTCTAATTACACGTGATGAAAATTCATCGAATGTCTCACGCGTAATGTTTAATTCTACAGCCTGTTTTCTCAGCTTTTTTTAAACAAGATTAAGGAAATTCTCGATAGCATCTATGTCACGGCTGCGAGGCGGAATACATAATTGTTTTGCCCTTTTTATTTTAAGTACTCTTCTAACAAGAGCAGAATTCTGGTTCGGTGCGTTGAGTTGTACAAACATGCGAGAACCATTCTTGTCTGCTCTTGCAAACATAGAATCAAATTTTCCATTAACAAAAGAGGCAAATGAACGGCTGTCCAGATTATCATATGCATGACACTCAATTACTCCTTTATCGTAACTAATGGCCACCATTAATCTTAAAACGCGACCTCCACTCCCCTCTTTGCATCCTTTAGCTGTGCATCCCTGAATAAGCCCTTCGCATGCTCTCCTCCATACTCTCCCTTGTGGCGTTCTAGCTTGATCCGCCAGATTTCTTTTATAATAGAAACTGACACCATCCAAATTTAAAGCAACCGTATTGCACCAAATATCCCGAGAGTGGTTATTTTTTATGTTCTTTGCAAAGTGAACACGTTGACGCATGTCATCCTCGGACATCAAGCCTTTTTTACGCGCCTGCAGGAAGTGGTAGCCTTCCTTGTGCAGAAAACGCCAAACGGTCCTGCTGCTTACTTCATTAGGCTTTAGACCAGCCCGCTCCTTAATCCTACTGGAAGAAAAATGTCCTTCCTCTTTTCGTAGCGCTCGCAAACAGCGAATAATTTTTCTCTGGTCACGCGCGTACAACTTGCCTGCGCGTATAAACGGGACCGGTCTGTTTCACGGATATGAACTCGTCTCGAATTCTGTATACCGATGCAAGTGAAATGTTGCATTGTTTCAGTATCTCTACAGCTGGTAATATCTTCTGCCGCGCCAAATATGCAATATACGCCTTTCTTTGCGAGTCAATGGCGCCCATAAAAACCATTGTATAACTGGCGAGGTGATGAGATAATGCATCTCTTTGCGTTACAAATTAATTACAACCATTATCTCCGCGAATTAGAACCAATTAACGGCAATATTCCTGGACGTTAATTAGTACCCAATGTCCAATTACATATCACCCGACTGGGTTTCTGTGCAGGGTTAGATCTCTGTTTTTAAACAATTTGTCTGTTTTACAATCGTGGACAATTCTCGTTAAGAAATCTGAACGCGGCCTACCAAAAACAATTATTTCCTATTCCTCCCCTCGAATTTCTACAAGTTCCTTCTCCCTCCCCCCCTCCCCCTATACAATGTTGATTTGGGAAATGCTGATTGCCGTGAAACTGTTCGTGACCCACCAAACAACATTGAGTTGGGGGGAGGGGGGCGGGGAAAATATGGTCGTTCGATTGTTTACTTGTCAAAACGCTTGGAAGGGTACGTTTTCTTAACCGTTTTGTCCACGATTGTGTCAGCCAATTTTTTTCCATTTCCTCAGAACTCAAAAAGTTTGAACTTCCCGGGAGCCGTGGATAGACACACCGGTCGGTGTTCTCTAAGTTACGCGTACGTTAACGTCAGTGTTTTATTTAGCAGAGATGTAACAAGCCAAAAATTGATCATGCCGGTCGTGATATAAACAACTCGCGTGTCGTTCTGGCCACTTGTTTTGCCATTGTTCAGTGAAATTAGTAACCACCAACACTATGGATCTTTTGAAAAGCTATGAAAGTAATGAATCTAGTTCAGAGGAGCCGGGTAAATCGTTATCCGAAGATTCTCTCCTTAGAAGTGACCTACGCAGTGTTTATTTGGTGACATATAGCCAGGCAGATATTACTAAATTTCCAACCCGGGAAAATTTCGCCTCAGCAGTTGTGTACGCATTTTCTCAATTGCAAGGCAAAGGGAGAGTTGTTCAGTGGTGTTGCTGTCGGGAGAAACATAAGAACGGTGGTGAACATTATCATCTCGCGCTGAAACTGGATCGTAATGAACGCTGGTTATCGGCGAAGGAATTTTTATTGAAGGAATTTGGGATTTCAGTTCACTTTTCCAACAAGCATCACAACTATTTCAGCGCGCACCAAAAACTCATTTTGCAAAGGATATTTCCCTGACTGCTGATACTCCAATCTTCTGCACAGGAAAGCGTCCGCTCATGTATATTAAAAATGGCTTAGTAGATGAACGTGAAACGGAAATGATGAATGTGCGTTGGAGAATTTTTTATTTCAATTTTCAAATCCCGCGGGAGCAGCAAAGAGAAATCCCGCCATGTGCACGATGTTTTGTAAGCCGGCTTATTTGTGGCGAGCCAGACCTAGAATTCGGCATGTAACGATTAACTTGACAGTTTCAAGGCAATGGTGAAATAAAACAACGATTAACACAGGTTTTCAACGGTTAACACCGAATGCTCTTGAAAAGAATAGATAGTCATTTCTTTTAATACAAAACTGCTGTTAATCGTTGTTAATCGTTGAAAGTGCTAAATGTCTTCTTGTTAATCGTATGCAATTAAAGTATTTTGCGTTATTAAGAGTTATATGTAAACAAACGGAAGAAAGGTAGATGTTACGGCAAGAAATGGACACATTTTCTCTTGTAGAATGTATTTGTTGACGTTTGTGACATGCCTGTCACGCACGCTGTACTATGTAACACAATAAAATACTAGCGTGACGTAATCTTCTGATTATTACTTGGTCAGAAAAGACTGCCTTCGTGTCCTGAGTTGCAAGAATAATAAATGTATATTAAATACAAGTATTAATACTTAGTGCGTTGTCCTTTTCCAGTAATAATGGGATCCATACGGCCACCCATAGTGTCTATAATCTTGTCGATTACCTCTGATGGAAAGTTGTACATTGTTCTAATTACACGTGATGAAAATTCATCGAATGTCTCACGCGTAATGTTTAATTCTACAGCCTGTTTTCTCAGCTTTTTTTAAACAAGATTAAGGAAATTCTCGATAGCATCTATGTCACGGCTGCGAGGCGGAATACATAATTGTTTTGCCCTTTTTATTTTAAGTACTCTTCTAACAAGAGCAGAATTCTGGTTCGGTGCGTTGAGTTGTACAAACATGCGAGAACCATTCTTGTCTGCTCTTGCAAACATAGAATCAAATTTTCCATTAACAAAAGAGGCAAATGAACGGCTGTCCAGATTATCATATGCATGACACTCAATTACTCCTTTATCGTAACTAATGGCCACCATTAATCTTAAAACGCGACCTCCACTCCCCTCTTTGCATCCTTTAGCTGTGCATCCCTGAATAAGCCCTTCGCATGCTCTCCTCCATACTCTCCCTTGTGGCGTTCTAGCTTGATCCGCCAGATTTCTTTTATAATAGAAACTGACACCATCCAAATTTAAAGCAACCGTATTGCACCAAATATCCCGAGAGTGGTTATTTTTTATGTTCTTTGCAAAGTGAACACGTTGACGCATGTCATCCTCGGACATCAAGCCTTTTTTACGCGCCTGCAGGAAGTGGTAGCCTTCCTTGTGCAGAAAACGCCAAACGGTCCTGCTGCTTACTTCATTAGGCTTTAGACCAGCCCGCTCCTTAATCCTACTGGAAGAAAAATGTCCTTCCTCTTTTCGTAGCGCTCGCAAACAGCGAATAATTTTTCTCTGGTCACGCGCGTACAACTTGCCTGCGCGTATAAACGGGACCGGTCTGTTTCACGGATATGAACTCGTCTCGAATTCTGTATACCGATGCAAGTGAAATGTTGCATTGTTTCAGTATCTCTACAGCTGGTAATATCTTCTGCCGCGCCAAATATGCAATATACGCCTTTCTTTGCGAGTCAATGGCGCCCATAAAAACCATTGTATAACTGGCGAGGTGATGAGATAATGCATCTCTTTGCGTTACAAATTAATTACAACCATTATCTCCGCGAATTAGAACCAATTAACGGCAATATTCCTGGACGTTAATTAGTACCCAATGTCCAATTACATATCACCCGACTGGGTTTCTGTGCAGGGTTAGATCTCTGTTTTTAAACAATTTGTCTGTTTTACAATCGTGGACAATTCTCGTTAAGAAATCTGAACGCGGCCTACCAAAAACAATTATTTCCTATTCCTCCCCTCGAATTTCTACAAGTTCCTTCTCCCTCCCCCCCTCCCCCTATACAATGTTGATTTGGGAAATGCTGATTGCCGTGAAACTGTTCGTGACCCACCAAACAACATTGAGTTGGGGGGAGGGGGGCGGGGAAAATATGGTCGTTCGATTGTTTACTTGTCAAAACGCTTGGAAGGGTACGTTTTCTTAACCGTTTTGTCCACGATTGTGTCAGCCAATTTTTTTCCATTTCCTCAGAACTCAAAAAGTTTGAACTTCCCGGGAGCCGTGGATAGACACACCGGTCGGTGTTCTCTAAGTTACGCGTACGTTAACGTCAGTGTTTTATTTAGCAGAGATGTAACAAGCCAAAAATTGATCATGCCGGTCGTGATATAAACAACTCGCGTGTCGTTCTGGCCACTTGTTTTGCCATTGTTCAGTGAAATTAGTAACCACCAACACTATGGATCTTTTGAAAAGCTATGAAAGTAATGAATCTAGTTCAGAGGAGCCGGGTAAATCGTTATCCGAAGATTCTCTCCTTAGAAGTGACCTACGCAGTGTTTATTTGGTGACATATAGCCAGGCAGATATTACTAAATTTCCAACCCGGGAAAATTTCGCCTCAGCAGTTGTGTACGCATTTTCTCAATTGCAAGGCAAAGGGAGAGTTGTTCAGTGGTGTTGCTGTCGGGAGAAACATAAGAACGGTGGTGAACATTATCATCTCGCGCTGAAACTGGATCGTAATGAACGCTGGTTATCGGCGAAGGAATTTTTATTGAAGGAATTTGGGATTTCAGTTCACTTTTCCAACAAGCATCAC
>NW_028146064.1:0-16714 GCF_977016875.1 Pavona decussata
AACTTCTCCACAGTACTTTTATAAGAAAAGTAACGGGACAAGATAGGAGAATTTTGTCTCTGATATTAGAGGTTAAAGGGTTAACTGAGATAAAAAAAAAAATGAACTACAACGTCGATCTGTACGGATGCCAAGGCTTGGGTAGAATGAACAATCACAAACATTGAGCGTTTTTTTTTTAAACAAAATTAATATAGTGAAAAGATTCCCTTGTCGTTAAGTGACTTTATAGACTAATCACAAGTGTGTTTTTTCCCCCTAGCTTTTCATATTTTTGATCATTGCCTGATCATTTTGTTGAAATAAACAACGAGGTATTTATCTATTCGTTATATGAGTTTTAGCAGTACGCATGCTCCTGAAATGCAAACCTCAACACGTACCACGTGGAAGACACCTGTCCATGTTATATATGGATGTACGTTATGTCTTGAAGTTGGATGTGAGCGCTAGTGGCGAAAGGGGCTGTCTTAATATTCGGCTTAGGGGTCGACAGTTCACCTCCCTCACTGTCTTGTCGTGAGCGACAAGTTATCGTACTGAGTGCAAAAGTCATCCCCCCTACATAAGGGACCTTCGGTGCATGGGGTACCTTGTGTCAGGTGGTTGCCATTATTTCAAAATAAAAAGAAAGGAGCGAGATTAAAACATGACGTTTCGGCGACAACATGTCACTATTATTTTGTTTATTATTGTTGTTTTAGTGACAGGATGAGGACTTTGACTTTCAGGCCGTCTTTGCGATGTGCGCGCGGTCAGTGGATGAGCGATTCAGGTGATCGATGGAAAGGTATCGCTTGTGACTTTGCTGAGGAGCGAATGGACCTGACAGGAAGACAACTTAAAGGTCTCAGTAAGTGTTGAACAATCATGTTTTATTCAGTTAATGTTGGTATTTCTCTTTCACATATCGCTAAGTAATCAAAATGTTTAGTTACGACGATGTTCAGTTCTACCGGCATTTTTTTTCGTCTGCTGTTCAGTGTACTGTTCTTGTGTTTACTAGATTCAGTGAACTTTGTTCAGTGTCAGGGGCCCCCTAAAATGCACAGTCGACTTAAATAAACTGGTTTACTCCAGTTGTTACTATGTTGTTTCTTTTCACTGTCGTGTTTGCTTCAGAGCGAGAACGAAACATTTTCGAATTAGCGATGTCATTGATTATTCTAGCTGTGAACTTGTTCGTTTCAAGAATAATCGCTTAACTTGTCTTGTTATCTTCGCACCTCTTTGCGAGAAAACTTCCTTTCAGTTAAATACCGTAAATTTACCTAGCTAATCAACACAATCAGACTTTCTGCGAATGCCTTTGTTATTTTCTAGAATTGCGTGGATATTTTGCTTAGCCCGTCGCTCGAGATACTCGCATTTGTCAAAACTAATTATATGACGAGTGGTTGTCAAAATGATGTTTTTTTCTCATTTTAAGTTGAATTGTTCAGAGAAATCAAATTTTGGGCCATTTCAGTTAAAAGAAAAGCTATTTCTCGTTAGTAAGATATCGTTCTTGCAATCAACAGCCCTTATTTTTACTTAGCGTGCTGGTTAATCATTAACTAGTATGACATGTGACTGGAAAAGACTCATTTTTGATGCCAGGGCGTGAATCCCTATAAAGTAATAGAAAAGAACTTTGCCGGAAACTTTTACCAAACAAATTAACTCTTTGGGTGAAAGACCACCTTAACCTTTTAAGCCCTAACAGTGATCAGCATCAAATTTCTCCTTGTAATATCCATGCTTATTCAACCCATAAAGTTATGAGAATTAAGGATATGATCGCCCAAGGTGAATTTTCTTGATATTTTAATAACTTCTCCACAGTACTTTTATAAGAAAAGTAACGGGACAAGATAGGAGAATTTTGTCTCTGATATTAGAGGTTAAAGGGTTAACTGAGATAAAAAAAAAAATGAACTACAACGTCGATCTGTACGGATGCCAAGGCTTGGGTAGAATGAACAATCACAAACATTGAGCGTTTTTTTTTTAAACAAAATTAATATAGTGAAAAGATTCCCTTGTCGTTAAGTGACTTTATAGACTAATCACAAGTGTGTTTTTTCCCCCTAGCTTTTCATATTTTTGATCATTGCCTGATCATTTTGTTGAAATAAACAACGAGGTATTTATCTATTCGTTATATGAGTTTTAGCAGTACGCATGCTCCTGAAATGCAAACCTCAACACGTACCACGTGGAAGACACCTGTCCATGTTATATATGGATGTACGTTATGTCTTGAAGTTGGATGTGAGCGCTAGTGGCGAAAGGGGCTGTCTTAATATTCGGCTTAGGGGTCGACAGTTCACCTCCCTCACTGTCTTGTCGTGAGCGACAAGTTATCGTACTGAGTGCAAAAGTCATCCCCCCTACATAAGGGACCTTCGGTGCATGGGGTACCTTGTGTCAGGTGGTTGCCATTATTTCAAAATAAAAAGAAAGGAGCGAGATTAAAACATGACGTTTCGGCGACAACATGTCACTATTATTTTGTTTATTATTGTTGTTTTAGTGACAGGATGAGGACTTTGACTTTCAGGCCGTCTTTGCGATGTGCGCGCGGTCAGTGGATGAGCGATTCAGGTGATCGATGGAAAGGTATCGCTTGTGACTTTGCTGAGGAGCGAATGGACCTGACAGGAAGACAACTTAAAGGTCTCAGTAAGTGTTGAACAATCATGTTTTATTCAGTTAATGTTGGTATTTCTCTTTCACATATCGCTAAGTAATCAAAATGTTTAGTTACGACGATGTTCAGTTCTACCGGCATTTTTTTTCGTCTGCTGTTCAGTGTACTGTTCTTGTGTTTACTAGATTCAGTGAACTTTGTTCAGTGTCAGGGGCCCCCTAAAATGCACAGTCGACTTAAATAAACTGGTTTACTCCAGTTGTTACTATGTTGTTTCTTTTCACTGTCGTGTTTGCTTCAGAGCGAGAACGAAACATTTTCGAATTAGCGATGTCATTGATTATTCTAGCTGTGAACTTGTTCGTTTCAAGAATAATCGCTTAACTTGTCTTGTTATCTTCGCACCTCTTTGCGAGAAAACTTCCTTTCAGTTAAATACCGTAAATTTACCTAGCTAATCAACACAATCAGACTTTCTGCGAATGCCTTTGTTATTTTCTAGAATTGCGTGGATATTTTGCTTAGCCCGTCGCTCGAGATACTCGCATTTGTCAAAACTAATTATATGACGAGTGGTTGTCAAAATGATGTTTTTTTCTCATTTTAAGTTGAATTGTTCAGAGAAATCAAATTTTGGGCCATTTCAGTTAAAAGAAAAGCTATTTCTCGTTAGTAAGATATCGTTCTTGCAATCAACAGCCCTTATTTTTACTTAGCGTGCTGGTTAATCATTAACTAGTATGACATGTGACTGGAAAAGACTCATTTTTGATGCCAGGGCGTGAATCCCTATAAAGTAATAGAAAAGAACTTTGCCGGAAACTTTTACCAAACAAATTAACTCTTTGGGTGAAAGACCACCTTAACCTTTTAAGCCCTAACAGTGATCAGCATCAAATTTCTCCTTGTAATATCCATGCTTATTCAACCCATAAAGTTATGAGAATTAAGGATATGATCGCCCAAGGTGAATTTTCTTGATATTTTAATAACTTCTCCACAGTACTTTTATAAGAAAAGTAACGGGACAAGATAGGAGAATTTTGTCTCTGATATTAGAGGTTAAAGGGTTAACTGAGATAAAAAAAAAAATGAACTACAACGTCGATCTGTACGGATGCCAAGGCTTGGGTAGAATGAACAATCACAAACATTGAGCGTTTTTTTTTTAAACAAAATTAATATAGTGAAAAGATTCCCTTGTCGTTAAGTGACTTTATAGACTAATCACAAGTGTGTTTTTTCCCCCTAGCTTTTCATATTTTTGATCATTGCCTGATCATTTTGTTGAAATAAACAACGAGGTATTTATCTATTCGTTATATGAGTTTTAGCAGTACGCATGCTCCTGAAATGCAAACCTCAACACGTACCACGTGGAAGACACCTGTCCATGTTATATATGGATGTACGTTATGTCTTGAAGTTGGATGTGAGCGCTAGTGGCGAAAGGGGCTGTCTTAATATTCGGCTTAGGGGTCGACAGTTCACCTCCCTCACTGTCTTGTCGTGAGCGACAAGTTATCGTACTGAGTGCAAAAGTCATCCCCCCTACATAAGGGACCTTCGGTGCATGGGGTACCTTGTGTCAGGTGGTTGCCATTATTTCAAAATAAAAAGAAAGGAGCGAGATTAAAACATGACGTTTCGGCGACAACATGTCACTATTATTTTGTTTATTATTGTTGTTTTAGTGACAGGATGAGGACTTTGACTTTCAGGCCGTCTTTGCGATGTGCGCGCGGTCAGTGGATGAGCGATTCAGGTGATCGATGGAAAGGTATCGCTTGTGACTTTGCTGAGGAGCGAATGGACCTGACAGGAAGACAACTTAAAGGTCTCAGTAAGTGTTGAACAATCATGTTTTATTCAGTTAATGTTGGTATTTCTCTTTCACATATCGCTAAGTAATCAAAATGTTTAGTTACGACGATGTTCAGTTCTACCGGCATTTTTTTTCGTCTGCTGTTCAGTGTACTGTTCTTGTGTTTACTAGATTCAGTGAACTTTGTTCAGTGTCAGGGGCCCCCTAAAATGCACAGTCGACTTAAATAAACTGGTTTACTCCAGTTGTTACTATGTTGTTTCTTTTCACTGTCGTGTTTGCTTCAGAGCGAGAACGAAACATTTTCGAATTAGCGATGTCATTGATTATTCTAGCTGTGAACTTGTTCGTTTCAAGAATAATCGCTTAACTTGTCTTGTTATCTTCGCACCTCTTTGCGAGAAAACTTCCTTTCAGTTAAATACCGTAAATTTACCTAGCTAATCAACACAATCAGACTTTCTGCGAATGCCTTTGTTATTTTCTAGAATTGCGTGGATATTTTGCTTAGCCCGTCGCTCGAGATACTCGCATTTGTCAAAACTAATTATATGACGAGTGGTTGTCAAAATGATGTTTTTTTCTCATTTTAAGTTGAATTGTTCAGAGAAATCAAATTTTGGGCCATTTCAGTTAAAAGAAAAGCTATTTCTCGTTAGTAAGATATCGTTCTTGCAATCAACAGCCCTTATTTTTACTTAGCGTGCTGGTTAATCATTAACTAGTATGACATGTGACTGGAAAAGACTCATTTTTGATGCCAGGGCGTGAATCCCTATAAAGTAATAGAAAAGAACTTTGCCGGAAACTTTTACCAAACAAATTAACTCTTTGGGTGAAAGACCACCTTAACCTTTTAAGCCCTAACAGTGATCAGCATCAAATTTCTCCTTGTAATATCCATGCTTATTCAACCCATAAAGTTATGAGAATTAAGGATATGATCGCCCAAGGTGAATTTTCTTGATATTTTAATAACTTCTCCACAGTACTTTTATAAGAAAAGTAACGGGACAAGATAGGAGAATTTTGTCTCTGATATTAGAGGTTAAAGGGTTAACTGAGATAAAAAAAAAAATGAACTACAACGTCGATCTGTACGGATGCCAAGGCTTGGGTAGAATGAACAATCACAAACATTGAGCGTTTTTTTTTTAAACAAAATTAATATAGTGAAAAGATTCCCTTGTCGTTAAGTGACTTTATAGACTAATCACAAGTGTGTTTTTTCCCCCTAGCTTTTCATATTTTTGATCATTGCCTGATCATTTTGTTGAAATAAACAACGAGGTATTTATCTATTCGTTATATGAGTTTTAGCAGTACGCATGCTCCTGAAATGCAAACCTCAACACGTACCACGTGGAAGACACCTGTCCATGTTATATATGGATGTACGTTATGTCTTGAAGTTGGATGTGAGCGCTAGTGGCGAAAGGGGCTGTCTTAATATTCGGCTTAGGGGTCGACAGTTCACCTCCCTCACTGTCTTGTCGTGAGCGACAAGTTATCGTACTGAGTGCAAAAGTCATCCCCCCTACATAAGGGACCTTCGGTGCATGGGGTACCTTGTGTCAGGTGGTTGCCATTATTTCAAAATAAAAAGAAAGGAGCGAGATTAAAACATGACGTTTCGGCGACAACATGTCACTATTATTTTGTTTATTATTGTTGTTTTAGTGACAGGATGAGGACTTTGACTTTCAGGCCGTCTTTGCGATGTGCGCGCGGTCAGTGGATGAGCGATTCAGGTGATCGATGGAAAGGTATCGCTTGTGACTTTGCTGAGGAGCGAATGGACCTGACAGGAAGACAACTTAAAGGTCTCAGTAAGTGTTGAACAATCATGTTTTATTCAGTTAATGTTGGTATTTCTCTTTCACATATCGCTAAGTAATCAAAATGTTTAGTTACGACGATGTTCAGTTCTACCGGCATTTTTTTTCGTCTGCTGTTCAGTGTACTGTTCTTGTGTTTACTAGATTCAGTGAACTTTGTTCAGTGTCAGGGGCCCCCTAAAATGCACAGTCGACTTAAATAAACTGGTTTACTCCAGTTGTTACTATGTTGTTTCTTTTCACTGTCGTGTTTGCTTCAGAGCGAGAACGAAACATTTTCGAATTAGCGATGTCATTGATTATTCTAGCTGTGAACTTGTTCGTTTCAAGAATAATCGCTTAACTTGTCTTGTTATCTTCGCACCTCTTTGCGAGAAAACTTCCTTTCAGTTAAATACCGTAAATTTACCTAGCTAATCAACACAATCAGACTTTCTGCGAATGCCTTTGTTATTTTCTAGAATTGCGTGGATATTTTGCTTAGCCCGTCGCTCGAGATACTCGCATTTGTCAAAACTAATTATATGACGAGTGGTTGTCAAAATGATGTTTTTTTCTCATTTTAAGTTGAATTGTTCAGAGAAATCAAATTTTGGGCCATTTCAGTTAAAAGAAAAGCTATTTCTCGTTAGTAAGATATCGTTCTTGCAATCAACAGCCCTTATTTTTACTTAGCGTGCTGGTTAATCATTAACTAGTATGACATGTGACTGGAAAAGACTCATTTTTGATGCCAGGGCGTGAATCCCTATAAAGTAATAGAAAAGAACTTTGCCGGAAACTTTTACCAAACAAATTAACTCTTTGGGTGAAAGACCACCTTAACCTTTTAAGCCCTAACAGTGATCAGCATCAAATTTCTCCTTGTAATATCCATGCTTATTCAACCCATAAAGTTATGAGAATTAAGGATATGATCGCCCAAGGTGAATTTTCTTGATATTTTAATAACTTCTCCACAGTACTTTTATAAGAAAAGTAACGGGACAAGATAGGAGAATTTTGTCTCTGATATTAGAGGTTAAAGGGTTAACTGAGATAAAAAAAAAAATGAACTACAACGTCGATCTGTACGGATGCCAAGGCTTGGGTAGAATGAACAATCACAAACATTGAGCGTTTTTTTTTTAAACAAAATTAATATAGTGAAAAGATTCCCTTGTCGTTAAGTGACTTTATAGACTAATCACAAGTGTGTTTTTTCCCCCTAGCTTTTCATATTTTTGATCATTGCCTGATCATTTTGTTGAAATAAACAACGAGGTATTTATCTATTCGTTATATGAGTTTTAGCAGTACGCATGCTCCTGAAATGCAAACCTCAACACGTACCACGTGGAAGACACCTGTCCATGTTATATATGGATGTACGTTATGTCTTGAAGTTGGATGTGAGCGCTAGTGGCGAAAGGGGCTGTCTTAATATTCGGCTTAGGGGTCGACAGTTCACCTCCCTCACTGTCTTGTCGTGAGCGACAAGTTATCGTACTGAGTGCAAAAGTCATCCCCCCTACATAAGGGACCTTCGGTGCATGGGGTACCTTGTGTCAGGTGGTTGCCATTATTTCAAAATAAAAAGAAAGGAGCGAGATTAAAACATGACGTTTCGGCGACAACATGTCACTATTATTTTGTTTATTATTGTTGTTTTAGTGACAGGATGAGGACTTTGACTTTCAGGCCGTCTTTGCGATGTGCGCGCGGTCAGTGGATGAGCGATTCAGGTGATCGATGGAAAGGTATCGCTTGTGACTTTGCTGAGGAGCGAATGGACCTGACAGGAAGACAACTTAAAGGTCTCAGTAAGTGTTGAACAATCATGTTTTATTCAGTTAATGTTGGTATTTCTCTTTCACATATCACTAAGTAATCAAAATGTTTAGTTACGACGATGTTCAGTTCTACCGGCATTTTTTTTCGTCTGCTGTTCAGTGTACTGTTCTTGTGTTTACTAGATTCAGTGAACTTTGTTCAGTGTCAGGGGCCCCCTAAAATGCACAGTCGACTTAAATAAACTGGTTTACTCCAGTTGTTACTATGTTGTTTCTTTTCACTGTCGTGTTTGCTTCAGAGCGAGAACGAAACATTTTCGAATTAGCGATGTCATTGATTATTCTAGCTGTGAACTTGTTCGTTTCAAGAATAATCGCTTAACTTGTCTTGTTATCTTCGCACCTCTTTGCGAGAAAACTTCCTTTCAGTTAAATACCGTAAATTTACCTAGCTAATCAACACAATCAGACTTTCTGCGAATGCCTTTGTTATTTTCTAGAATTGCGTGGATATTTTGCTTAGCCCGTCGCTCGAGATACTCGCATTTGTCAAAACTAATTATATGACGAGTGGTTGTCAAAATGATGTTTTTTTCTCATTTTAAGTTGAATTGTTCAGAGAAATCAAATTTTGGGCCATTTCAGTTAAAAGAAAAGCTATTTCTCGTTAGTAAGATATCGTTCTTGCAATCAACAGCCCTTATTTTTACTTAGCGTGCTGGTTAATCATTAACTAGTATGACATGTGACTGGAAAAGACTCATTTTTGATGCCAGGGCGTGAATCCCTATAAAGTAATAGAAAAGAACTTTGCCGGAAACTTTTACCAAACAAATTAACTCTTTGGGTGAAAGACCACCTTAACCTTTTAAGCCCTAACAGTGATCAGCATCAAATTTCTCCTTGTAATATCCATGCTTATTCAACCCATAAAGTTATGAGAATTAAGGATATGATCGCCCAAGGTGAATTTTCTTGATATTTTAATAACTTCTCCACAGTACTTTTATAAGAAAAGTAACGGGACAAGATAGGAGAATTTTGTCTCTGATATTAGAGGTTAAAGGGTTAACTGAGATAAAAAAAAAAATGAACTACAACGTCGATCTGTACGGATGCCAAGGCTTGGGTAGAATGAACAATCACAAACATTGAGCGTTTTTTTTTTAAACAAAATTAATATAGTGAAAAGATTCCCTTGTCGTTAAGTGACTTTATAGACTAATCACAAGTGTGTTTTTTCCCCCTAGCTTTTCATATTTTTGATCATTGCCTGATCATTTTGTTGAAATAAACAACGAGGTATTTATCTATTCGTTATATGAGTTTTAGCAGTACGCATGCTCCTGAAATGCAAACCTCAACACGTACCACGTGGAAGACACCTGTCCATGTTATATATGGATGTACGTTATGTCTTGAAGTTGGATGTGAGCGCTAGTGGCGAAAGGGGCTGTCTTAATATTCGGCTTAGGGGTCGACAGTTCACCTCCCTCACTGTCTTGTCGTGAGCGACAAGTTATCGTACTGAGTGCAAAAGTCATCCCCCCTACATAAGGGACCTTCGGTGCATGGGGTACCTTGTGTCAGGTGGTTGCCATTATTTCAAAATAAAAAGAAAGGAGCGAGATTAAAACATGACGTTTCGGCGACAACATGTCACTATTATTTTGTTTATTATTGTTGTTTTAGTGACAGGATGAGGACTTTGACTTTCAGGCCGTCTTTGCGATGTGCGCGCGGTCAGTGGATGAGCGATTCAGGTGATCGATGGAAAGGTATCGCTTGTGACTTTGCTGAGGAGCGAATGGACCTGACAGGAAGACAACTTAAAGGTCTCAGTAAGTGTTGAACAATCATGTTTTATTCAGTTAATGTTGGTATTTCTCTTTCACATATCGCTAAGTAATCAAAATGTTTAGTTACGACGATGTTCAGTTCTACCGGCATTTTTTTTCGTCTGCTGTTCAGTGTACTGTTCTTGTGTTTACTAGATTCAGTGAACTTTGTTCAGTGTCAGGGGCCCCCTAAAATGCACAGTCGACTTAAATAAACTGGTTTACTCCAGTTGTTACTATGTTGTTTCTTTTCACTGTCGTGTTTGCTTCAGAGCGAGAACGAAACATTTTCGAATTAGCGATGTCATTGATTATTCTAGCTGTGAACTTGTTCGTTTCAAGAATAATCGCTTAACTTGTCTTGTTATCTTCGCACCTCTTTGCGAGAAAACTTCCTTTCAGTTAAATACCGTAAATTTACCTAGCTAATCAACACAATCAGACTTTCTGCGAATGCCTTTGTTATTTTCTAGAATTGCGTGGATATTTTGCTTAGCCCGTCGCTCGAGATACTCGCATTTGTCAAAACTAATTATATGACGAGTGGTTGTCAAAATGATGTTTTTTTCTCATTTTAAGTTGAATTGTTCAGAGAAATCAAATTTTGGGCCATTTCAGTTAAAAGAAAAGCTATTTCTCGTTAGTAAGATATCGTTCTTGCAATCAACAGCCCTTATTTTTACTTAGCGTGCTGGTTAATCATTAACTAGTATGACATGTGACTGGAAAAGACTCATTTTTGATGCCAGGGCGTGAATCCCTATAAAGTAATAGAAAAGAACTTTGCCGGAAACTTTTACCAAACAAATTAACTCTTTGGGTGAAAGACCACCTTAACCTTTTAAGCCCTAACAGTGATCAGCATCAAATTTCTCCTTGTAATATCCATGCTTATTCAACCCATAAAGTTATGAGAATTAAGGATATGATCGCCCAAGGTGAATTTTCTTGATATTTTAATAACTTCTCCACAGTACTTTTATAAGAAAAGTAACGGGACAAGATAGGAGAATTTTGTCTCTGATATTAGAGGTTAAAGGGTTAACTGAGATAAAAAAAAAAAAAAATGAACTACAACGTCGATCTGTACGGATGCCAAGGCTTGGGTAGAATGAACAATCACAAACATTGAGCGTTTTTTTTTTAAACAAAATTAATATAGTGAAAAGATTCCCTTGTCGTTAAGTGACTTTATAGACTAATCACAAGTGTGTTTTTTCCCCCTAGCTTTTCATATTTTTGATCATTGCCTGATCATTTTGTTGAAATAAACAACGAGGTATTTATCTATTCGTTATATGAGTTTTAGCAGTACGCATGCTCCTGAAATGCAAACCTCAACACGTACCACGTGGAAGACACCTGTCCATGTTATATATGGATGTACGTTATGTCTTGAAGTTGGATGTGAGCGCTAGTGGCGAAAGGGGCTGTCTTAATATTCGGCTTAGGGGTCGACAGTTCACCTCCCTCACTGTCTTGTCGTGAGCGACAAGTTATCGTACTGAGTGCAAAAGTCATCCCCCCTACATAAGGGACCTTCGGTGCATGGGGTACCTTGTGTCAGGTGGTTGCCATTATTTCAAAATAAAAAGAAAGGAGCGAGATTAAAACATGACGTTTCGGCGACAACATGTCACTATTATTTTGTTTATTATTGTTGTTTTAGTGACAGGATGAGGACTTTGACTTTCAGGCCGTCTTTGCGATGTGCGCGCGGTCAGTGGATGAGCGATTCAGGTGATCGATGGAAAGGTATCGCTTGTGACTTTGCTGAGGAGCGAATGGACCTGACAGGAAGACAACTTAAAGGTCTCAGTAAGTGTTGAACAATCATGTTTTATTCAGTTAATGTTGGTATTTCTCTTTCACATATCGCTAAGTAATCAAAATGTTTAGTTACGACGATGTTCAGTTCTACCGGCATTTTTTTTCGTCTGCTGTTCAGTGTACTGTTCTTGTGTTTACTAGATTCAGTGAACTTTGTTCAGTGTCAGGGGCCCCCTAAAATGCACAGTCGACTTAAATAAACTGGTTTACTCCAGTTGTTACTATGTTGTTTCTTTTCACTGTCGTGTTTGCTTCAGAGCGAGAACGAAACATTTTCGAATTAGCGATGTCATTGATTATTCTAGCTGTGAACTTGTTCGTTTCAAGAATAATCGCTTAACTTGTCTTGTTATCTTCGCACCTCTTTGCGAGAAAACTTCCTTTCAGTTAAATACCGTAAATTTACCTAGCTAATCAACACAATCAGACTTTCTGCGAATGCCTTTGTTATTTTCTAGAATTGCGTGGATATTTTGCTTAGCCCGTCGCTCGAGATACTCGCATTTGTCAAAACTAATTATATGACGAGTGGTTGTCAAAATGATGTTTTTTTCTCATTTTAAGTTGAATTGTTCAGAGAAATCAAATTTTGGGCCATTTCAGTTAAAAGAAAAGCTATTTCTCGTTAGTAAGATATCGTTCTTGCAATCAACAGCCCTTATTTTTACTTAGCGTGCTGGTTAATCATTAACTAGTATGACATGTGACTGGAAAAGACTCATTTTTGATGCCAGGGCGTGAATCCCTATAAAGTAATAGAAAAGAACTTTGCCGGAAACTTTTACCAAACAAATTAACTCTTTGGGTGAAAGACCACCTTAACCTTTTAAGCCCTAACAGTGATCAGCATCAAATTTCTCCTTGTAATATCCATGCTTATTCAACCCATAAAGTTATGAGAATTAAGGATATGATCGCCCAAGGTGAATTTTCTTGATATTTTAATAACTTCTCCACAGTACTTTTATAAGAAAAGTAACGGGACAAGATAGGAGAATTTTGTCTCTGATATTAGAGGTTAAAGGGTTAACTGAGATAAAAAAAAAAAAAATGAACTACAACGTCGATCTGTACGGATGCCAAGGCTTGGGTAGAATGAACAATCACAAACATTGAGCGTTTTTTTTTTAAACAAAATTAATATAGTGAAAAGATTCCCTTGTCGTTAAGTGACTTTATAGACTAATCACAAGTGTGTTTTTTCCCCCTAGCTTTTCATATTTTTGATCATTGCCTGATCATTTTGTTGAAATAAACAACGAGGTATTTATCTATTCGTTATATGAGTTTTAGCAGTACGCATGCTCCTGAAATGCAAACCTCAACACGTACCACGTGGAAGACACCTGTCCATGTTATATATGGATGTACGTTATGTCTTGAAGTTGGATGTGAGCGCTAGTGGCGAAAGGGGCTGTCTTAATATTCGGCTTAGGGGTCGACAGTTCACCTCCCTCACTGTCTTGTCGTGAGCGACAAGTTATCGTACTGAGTGCAAAAGTCATCCCCCCTACATAAGGGACCTTCGGTGCATGGGGTACCTTGTGTCAGGTGGTTGCCATTATTTCAAAATAAAAAGAAAGGAGCGAGATTAAAACATGACGTTTCGGCGACAACATGTCACTATTATTTTGTTTATTATTGTTGTTTTAGTGACAGGATGAGGACTTTGACTTTCAGGCCGTCTTTGCGATGTGCGCGCGGTCAGTGGATGAGCGATTCAGGTGATCGATGGAAAGGTATCGCTTGTGACTTTGCTGAGGAGCGAATGGACCTGACAGGAAGACAACTTAAAGGTCTCAGTAAGTGTTGAACAATCATGTTTTATTCAGTTAATGTTGGTATTTCTCTTTCACATATCGCTAAGTAATCAAAATGTTTAGTTACGACGATGTTCAGTTCTACCGGCATTTTTTTTCGTCTGCTGTTCAGTGTACTGTTCTTGTGTTTACTAGATTCAGTGAACTTTGTTCAGTGTCAGGGGCCCCCTAAAATGCACAGTCGACTTAAATAAACTGGTTTACTCCAGTTGTTACTATGTTGTTTCTTTTCACTGTCGTGTTTGCTTCAGAGCGAGAACGAAACATTTTCGAATTAGCGATGTCATTGATTATTCTAGCTGTGAACTTGTTCGTTTCAAGAATAATCGCTTAACTTGTCTTGTTATCTTCGCACCTCTTTGCGAGAAAACTTCCTTTCAGTTAAATACCGTAAATTTACCTAGCTAATCAACACAATCAGACTTTCTGCGAATGCCTTTGTTATTTTCTAGAATTGCGTGGATATTTTGCTTAGCCCGTCGCTCGAGATACTCGCATTTGTCAAAACTAATTATATGACGAGTGGTTGTCAAAATGATGTTTTTTTCTCATTTTAAGTTGAATTGTTCAGAGAAATCAAATTTTGGGCCATTTCAGTTAAAAGAAAAGCTATTTCTCGTTAGTAAGATATCGTTCTTGCAATCAACAGCCCTTATTTTTACTTAGCGTGCTGGTTAATCATTAACTAGTATGACATGTGACTGGAAAAGACTCATTTTTGATGCCAGGGCGTGAATCCCTATAAAGTAATAGAAAAGAACTTTGCCGGAAACTTTTACCAAACAAATTAACTCTTTGGGTGAAAGACCACCTTAACCTTTTAAGCCCTAACAGTGATCAGCATCAAATTTCTCCTTGTAATATCCATGCTTATTCAACCCATAAAGTTATGAGAATTAAGGATATGATCGCCCAAGGTGAATTTTCTTGATATTTTAATAACTTCTCCACAGTACTTTTATAAGAAAAGTAACGGGACAAGATAGGAGAATTTTGTCTCTGATATTAGAGGTTAAAGGGTTAACTGAGATAAAAAAAAAAATGAACTACAACGTCGATCTGTACGGATGCCAAGGCTTGGGTAGAATGAACAATCACAAACATTGAGCGTTTTTTTTTTAAACAAAATTAATATAGTGAAAAGATTCCCTTGTCGTTAAGTGACTTTATAGACTAATCACAAGTGTGTTTTTTCCCCCTAGCTTTTCATATTTTTGATCATTGCCTGATCATTTTGTTGAAATAAACAACGAGGTATTTATCTATTCGTTATATGAGTTTTAGCAGTACGCATGCTCCTGAAATGCAAACCTCAACACGTACCACGTGGAAGACACCTGTCCATGTTATATATGGATGTACGTTATGTCTTGAAGTTGGATGTGAGCGCTAGTGGCGAAAGGGGCTGTCTTAATATTCGGCTTAGGGGTCGACAGTTCACCTCCCTCACTGTCTTGTCGTGAGCGACAAGTTATCGTACTGAGTGCAAAAGTCATCCCCCCTACATAAGGGACCTTCGGTGCATGGGGTACCTTGTGTCAGGTGGTTGCCATTATTTCAAAATAAAAAGAAAGGAGCGAGATTAAAACATGACGTTTCGGCGACAACATGTCACTATTATTTTGTTTATTATTGTTGTTTTAGTGACAGGATGAGGACTTTGACTTTCAGGCCGTCTTTGCGATGTGCGCGCGGTCAGTGGATGAGCGATTCAGGTGATCGATGGAAAGGTATCGCTTGTGACTTTGCTGAGGAGCGAATGGACCTGACAGGAAGACAACTTAAAGGTCTCAGTAAGTGTTGAACAATCATGTTTTATTCAGTTAATGTTGGTATTTCTCTTTCACATATCGCTAAGTAATCAAAATGTTTAGTTACGACGATGTTCAGTTCTACCGGCATTTTTTTTCGTCTGCTGTTCAGTGTACTGTTCTTGTGTTTACTAGATTCAGTGAACTTTGTTCAGTGTCAGGGGCCCCCTAAAATGCACAGTCGACTTAAATAAACTGGTTTACTCCAGTTGTTACTATGTTGTTTCTTTTCACTGTCGTGTTTGCTTCAGAGCGAGAACGAAACATTTTCGAATTAGCGATGTCATTGATTATTCTAGCTGTGAACTTGTTCGTTTCAAGAATAATCGCTTAACTTGTCTTGTTATCTTCGCACCTCTTTGCGAGAAAACTTCCTTTCAGTTAAATACCGTAAATTTACCTAGCTAATCAACACAATCAGACTTTCTGCGAATGCCTTTGTTATTTTCTAGAATTGCGTGGATATTTTGCTTAGCCCGTCGCTCGAGATACTCGCATTTGTCAAAACTAATTATATGACGAGTGGTTGTCAAAATGATGTTTTTTTCTCATTTTAAGTTGAATTGTTCAGAGAAATCAAATTTTGGGCCATTTCAGTTAAAAGAAAAGCTATTTCTCGTTAGTAAGATATCGTTCTTGCAATCAACAGCCCTTATTTTTACTTAGCGTGCTGGTTAATCATTAACTAGTATGACATGTGACTGGAAAAGACTCATTTTTGATGCCAGGGCGTGAATCCCTATAAAGTAATAGAAAAGAACTTTGCCGGAAACTTTTACCAAACAAATTAACTCTTTGGGTGAAAGACCACCTTAACCTTTTAAGCCCTAACAGTGATCAGCATCAAATTTCTCCTTGTAATATCCATGCTTATTCAACCCATAAAGTTATGAGAATTAAGGATATGATCGCCCAAGGTGAATTTTCTTGATATTTTAATAACTTCTCCACAGTACTTTTATAAGAAAAGTAACGGGACAAGATAGGAGAATTTTGTCTCTGATATTAGAGGTTAAAGGGTTAACTGAGATAAAAAAAAAAATGAACTACAACGTCGATCTGTACGGATGCCAAGGCTTGGGTAGAATGAACAATCACAAACATTGAGCGTTTTTTTTTTAAACAAAATTAATATAGTGAAAAGATTCCCTTGTCGTTAAGTGACTTTATAGACTAATCACAAGTGTGTTTTTTCCCCCTAGCTTTTCATATTTTTGATCATTGCCTGATCATTTTGTTGAAATAAACAACGAGGTATTTATCTATTCGTTATATGAGTTTTAGCAGTACGCATGCTCCTGAAATGCAAACCTCAACACGTACCACGTGGAAGACACCTGTCCATGTT
>NW_028146065.1:0-14450 GCF_977016875.1 Pavona decussata
CGTTAAGAAATCTGAACGCGGCCTACCAAAAACAATTATTTCCTATTCCTCCCCTCGAATTTCTACAAGTTCCTTCTCCCTCCCCCCCTCCCCCTATACAATGTTGATTTGGGAAATGCTGATTGCCGTGAAACTGTTCGTGACCCACCAAACAACATTGAGTTGGGGGGAGGGGGGCGGGGAAAATATGGTCGTTCGATTGTTTACTTGTCAAAACGCTTGGAAGGGTACGTTTTCTTAACCGTTTTGTCCACGATTGTGTCAGCCAATTTTTTTCCATTTCCTCAGAACTCAAAAAGTTTGAACTTCCCGGGAGCCGTGGATAGACACACCGGTCGGTGTTCTCTAAGTTACGCGTACGTTAACGTCAGTGTTTTATTTAGCAGAGATGTAACAAGCCAAAAATTGATCATGCCGGTCGTGATATAAACAACTCGCGTGTCGTTCTGGCCACTTGTTTTGCCATTGTTCAGTGAAATTAGTAACCACCAACACTATGGATCTTTTGAAAAGCTATGAAAGTAATGAATCTAGTTCAGAGGAGCCGGGTAAATCGTTATCCGAAGATTCTCTCCTTAGAAGTGACCTACGCAGTGTTTATTTGGTGACATATAGCCAGGCAGATATTACTAAATTTCCAACCCGGGAAAATTTCGCCTCAGCAGTTGTGTACGCATTTTCTCAATTGCAAGGCAAAGGGAGAGTTGTTCAGTGGTGTTGCTGTCGGGAGAAACATAAGAACGGTGGTGAACATTATCATCTCGCGCTGAAACTGGATCGTAATGAACGCTGGTTATCGGCGAAGGAATTTTTATTGAAGGAATTTGGGATTTCAGTTCACTTTTCCAACAAGCATCACAACTATTTCAGCGCGCACCAAAAACTCATTTTGCAAAGGATATTTCCCTGACTGCTGATACTCCAATCTTCTGCACAGGAAAGCGTCCGCTCATGTATATTAAAAATGGCTTAGTAGATGAACGTGAAACGGAAATGATGAATGTGCGTTGGAGAATTTTTTATTTCAATTTTCAAATCCCGCGGGAGCAGCAAAGAGAAATCCCGCCATGTGCACGATGTTTTGTAAGCCGGCTTATTTGTGGCGAGCCAGACCTAGAATTCGGCATGTAACGATTAACTTGACAGTTTCAAGGCAATGGTGAAATAAAACAACGATTAACACAGGTTTTCAACGGTTAACACCGAATGCTCTTGAAAAGAATAGATAGTCATTTCTTTTAATACAAAACTGCTGTTAATCGTTGTTAATCGTTGAAAGTGCTAAATGTCTTCTTGTTAATCGTATGCAATTAAAGTATTTTGCGTTATTAAGAGTTATATGTAAACAAACGGAAGAAAGGTAGATGTTACGGCAAGAAATGGACACATTTTCTCTTGTAGAATGTATTTGTTGACGTTTGTGACATGCCTGTCACGCACGCTGTACTATGTAACACAATAAAATACTAGCGTGACGTAATCTTCTGATTATTACTTGGTCAGAAAAGACTGCCTTCGTGTCCTGAGTTGCAAGAATAATAAATGTATATTAAATACAAGTATTAATACTTAGTGCGTTGTCCTTTTCCAGTAATAATGGGATCCATACGGCCACCCATAGTGTCTATAATCTTGTCGATTACCTCTGATGGAAAGTTGTACATTGTTCTAATTACACGTGATGAAAATTCATCGAATGTCTCACGCGTAATGTTTAATTCTACAGCCTGTTTTCTCAGCTTTTTTTAAACAAGATTAAGGAAATTCTCGATAGCATCTATGTCACGGCTGCGAGGCGGAATACATAATTGTTTTGCCCTTTTTATTTTAAGTACTCTTCTAACAAGAGCAGAATTCTGGTTCGGTGCGTTGAGTTGTACAAACATGCGAGAACCATTCTTGTCTGCTCTTGCAAACATAGAATCAAATTTTCCATTAACAAAAGAGGCAAATGAACGGCTGTCCAGATTATCATATGCATGACACTCAATTACTCCTTTATCGTAACTAATGGCCACCATTAATCTTAAAACGCGACTCCACTCCCCTCTTTGCATCCTTTAGCTGTGCATCCCTGAATAAGCCCTTCGCATGCTCTCCTCCATACTCTCCCTTGTGGCGTTCTAGCTTGATCCGCCAGATTTCTTTTATAATAGAAACTGACACCATCCAAATTTAAAGCAACCGTATTGCACCAAATATCCCGAGAGTGGTTATTTTTTATGTTCTTTGCAAAGTGAACACGTTGACGCATGTCATCCTCGGACATCAAGCCTTTTTTACGCGCCTGCAGGAAGTGGTAGCCTTCCTTGTGCAGAAAACGCCAAACGGTCCTGCTGCTTACTTCATTAGGCTTTAGACCAGCCCGCTCCTTAATCCTACTGGAAGAAAAATGTCCTTCCTCTTTTCGTAGCGCTCGCAAACAGCGAATAATTTTTCTCTGGTCACGCGCGTACAACTTGCCTGCGCGTATAAACGGGACCGGTCTGTTTCACGGATATGAACTCGTCTCGAATTCTGTATACCGATGCAAGTGAAATGTTGCATTGTTTCAGTATCTCTACAGCTGGTAATATCTTCTGCCGCGCCAAATATGCAATATACGCCTTTCTTTGCGAGTCAATGGCGCCCATAAAAACCATTGTATAACTGGCGAGGTGATGAGATAATGCATCTCTTTGCGTTACAAATTAATTACAACCATTATCTCCGCGAATTAGAACCAATTAACGGCAATATTCCTGGACGTTAATTAGTACCCAATGTCCAATTACATATCACCCGACTGGGTTTCTGTGCAGGGTTAGATCTCTGTTTTTAAACAATTTGTCTGTTTTACAATCGTGGACAATTCTCGTTAAGAAATCTGAACGCGGCCTACCAAAAACAATTATTTCCTATTCCTCCCCTCGAATTTCTACAAGTTCCTTCTCCCTCCCCCCCTCCCCCTATACAATGTTGATTTGGGAAATGCTGATTGCCGTGAAACTGTTCGTGACCCACCAAACAACATTGAGTTGGGGGGAGGGGGGCGGGGAAAATATGGTCGTTCGATTGTGTTTACTTGTCAAAACGCTTGGAAGGGTACGTTTTCTTAACCGTTTTGTCCACGATTGTGTCAGCCAATTTTTTTCCATTTCCTCAGAACTCAAAAAGTTTGAACTTCCCGGGAGCCGTGGATAGACACACCGGTCGGTGTTCTCTAAGTTACGCGTACGTTAACGTCAGTGTTTTATTTAGCAGAGATGTAACAAGCCAAAAATTGATCATGCCGGTCGTGATATAAACAACTCGCGTGTCGTTCTGGCCACTTGTTTTGCCATTGTTCAGTGAAATTAGTAACCACCAACACTATGGATCTTTTGAAAAGCTATGAAAGTAATGAATCTAGTTCAGAGGAGCCGGGTAAATCGTTATCCGAAGATTCTCTCCTTAGAAGTGACCTACGCAGTGTTTATTTGGTGACATATAGCCAGGCAGATATTACTAAATTTCCAACCCGGGAAAATTTCGCCTCAGCAGTTGTGTACGCATTTTCTCAATTGCAAGGCAAAGGGAGAGTTGTTCAGTGGTGTTGCTGTCGGGAGAAACATAAGAACGGTGGTGAACATTATCATCTCGCGCTGAAACTGGATCGTAATGAACGCTGGTTATCGGCGAAGGAATTTTTATTGAAGGAATTTGGGATTTCAGTTCACTTTTCCAACAAGCATCACAACTATTTCAGCGCGCACCAAAAACTCATTTTGCAAAGGATATTTCCCTGACTGCTGATACTCCAATCTTCTGCACAGGAAAGCGTCCGCTCATGTATATTAAAAATGGCTTAGTAGATGAACGTGAAACGGAAATGATGAATGTGCGTTGGAGAATTTTTTATTTCAATTTTCAAATCCCGCGGGAGCAGCAAAGAGAAATCCCGCCATGTGCACGATGTTTTGTAAGCCGGCTTATTTGTGGCGAGCCAGACCTAGAATTCGGCATGTAACGATTAACTTGACAGTTTCAAGGCAATGGTGAAATAAAACAACGATTAACACAGGTTTTCAACGGTTAACACCGAATGCTCTTGAAAAGAATAGATAGTCATTTCTTTTAATACAAAACTGCTGTTAATCGTTGTTAATCGTTGAAAGTGCTAAATGTCTTCTTGTTAATCGTATGCAATTAAAGTATTTTGCGTTATTAAGAGTTATATGTAAACAAACGGAAGAAAGGTAGATGTTACGGCAAGAAATGGACACATTTTCTCTTGTAGAATGTATTTGTTGACGTTTGTGACATGCCTGTCACGCACGCTGTACTATGTAACACAATAAAATACTAGCGTGACGTAATCTTCTGATTATTACTTGGTCAGAAAAGACTGCCTTCGTGTCCTGAGTTGCAAGAATAATAAATGTATATTAAATACAAGTATTAATACTTAGTGCGTTGTCCTTTTCCAGTAATAATGGGATCCATACGGCCACCCATAGTGTCTATAATCTTGTCGATTACCTCTGATGGAAAGTTGTACATTGTTCTAATTACACGTGATGAAAATTCATCGAATGTCTCACGCGTAATGTTTAATTCTACAGCCTGTTTTCTCAGCTTTTTTTAAACAAGATTAAGGAAATTCTCGATAGCATCTATGTCACGGCTGCGAGGCGGAATACATAATTGTTTTGCCCTTTTTATTTTAAGTACTCTTCTAACAAGAGCAGAATTCTGGTTCGGTGCGTTGAGTTGTACAAACATGCGAGAACCATTCTTGTCTGCTCTTGCAAACATAGAATCAAATTTTCCATTAACAAAAGAGGCAAATGAACGGCTGTCCAGATTATCATATGCATGACACTCAATTACTCCTTTATCGTAACTAATGGCCACCATTAATCTTAAAACGCGACCTCCACTCCCCTCTTTGCATCCTTTAGCTGTGCATCCCTGAATAAGCCCTTCGCATGCTCTCCTCCATACTCTCCCTTGTGGCGTTCTAGCTTGATCCGCCAGATTTCTTTTATAATAGAAACTGACACCATCCAAATTTAAAGCAACCGTATTGCACCAAATATCCCGAGAGTGGTTATTTTTTATGTTCTTTGCAAAGTGAACACGTTGACGCATGTCATCCTCGGACATCAAGCCTTTTTTACGCGCCTGCAGGAAGTGGTAGCCTTCCTTGTGCAGAAAACGCCAAACGGTCCTGCTGCTTACTTCATTAGGCTTTAGACCAGCCCGCTCCTTAATCCTACTGGAAGAAAAATGTCCTTCCTCTTTTCGTAGCGCTCGCAAACAGCGAATAATTTTTCTCTGGTCACGCGCGTACAACTTGCCTGCGCGTATAAACGGGACCGGTCTGTTTCACGGATATGAACTCGTCTCGAATTCTGTATACCGATGCAAGTGAAATGTTGCATTGTTTCAGTATCTCTACAGCTGGTAATATCTTCTGCCGCGCCAAATATGCAATATACGCCTTTCTTTGCGAGTCAATGGCGCCCATAAAAACCATTGTATAACTGGCGAGGTGATGAGATAATGCATCTCTTTGCGTTACAAATTAATTACAACCATTATCTCCGCGAATTAGAACCAATTAACGGCAATATTCCTGGACGTTAATTAGTACCCAATGTCCAATTACATATCACCCGACTGGGTTTCTGTGCAGGGTTAGATCTCTGTTTTTAAACAATTTGTCTGTTTTACAATCGTGGACAATTCTCGTTAAGAAATCTGAACGCGGCCTACCAAAAACAATTATTTCCTATTCCTCCCCTCGAATTTCTACAAGTTCCTTCTCCCTCCCCCCCTCCCCCTATACAATGTTGATTTGGGAAATGCTGATTGCCGTGAAACTGTTCGTGACCCACCAAACAACATTGAGTTGGGGGGAGGGGGGCGGGGAAAATATGGTCGTTCGATTGTTTACTTGTCAAAACGCTTGGAAGGGTACGTTTTCTTAACCGTTTTGTCCACGATTGTGTCAGCCAATTTTTTTCCATTTCCTCAGAACTCAAAAAGTTTGAACTTCCCGGGAGCCGTGGATAGACACACCGGTCGGTGTTCTCTAAGTTACGCGTACGTTAACGTCAGTGTTTTATTTAGCAGAGATGTAACAAGCCAAAAATTGATCATGCCGGTCGTGATATAAACAACTCGCGTGTCGTTCTGGCCACTTGTTTTGCCATTGTTCAGTGAAATTAGTAACCACCAACACTATGGATCTTTTGAAAAGCTATGAAAGTAATGAATCTAGTTCAGAGGAGCCGGGTAAATCGTTATCCGAAGATTCTCTCCTTAGAAGTGACCTACGCAGTGTTTATTTGGTGACATATAGCCAGGCAGATATTACTAAATTTCCAACCCGGGAAAATTTCGCCTCAGCAGTTGTGTACGCATTTTCTCAATTGCAAGGCAAAGGGAGAGTTGTTCAGTGGTGTTGCTGTCGGGAGAAACATAAGAACGGTGGTGAACATTATCATCTCGCGCTGAAACTGGATCGTAATGAACGCTGGTTATCGGCGAAGGAATTTTTATTGAAGGAATTTGGGATTTCAGTTCACTTTTCCAACAAGCATCACAACTATTTCAGCGCGCACCAAAAACTCATTTTGCAAAGGATATTTCCCTGACTGCTGATACTCCAATCTTCTGCACAGGAAAGCGTCCGCTCATGTATATTAAAAATGGCTTAGTAGATGAACGTGAAACGGAAATGATGAATGTGCGTTGGAGAATTTTTTATTTCAATTTTCAAATCCCGCGGGAGCAGCAAAGAGAAATCCCGCCATGTGCACGATGTTTTGTAAGCCGGCTTATTTGTGGCGAGCCAGACCTAGAATTCGGCATGTAACGATTAACTTGACAGTTTCAAGGCAATGGTGAAATAAAACAACGATTAACACAGGTTTTCAACGGTTAACACCGAATGCTCTTGAAAAGAATAGATAGTCATTTCTTTTAATACAAAACTGCTGTTAATCGTTGTTAATCGTTGAAAGTGCTAAATGTCTTCTTGTTAATCGTATGCAATTAAAGTATTTTGCGTTATTAAGAGTTATATGTAAACAAACGGAAGAAAGGTAGATGTTACGGCAAGAAATGGACACATTTTCTCTGTGTAGAATGTATTTGTTGACGTTTGTGACATGCCTGTCACGCACGCTGTACTATGTAACACAATAAAATACTAGCGTGACGTAATCTTCTGATTATTACTTGGTCAGAAAAGACTGCCTTCGTGTCCTGAGTTGCAAGAATAATAAATGTATATTAAATACAAGTATTAATACTTAGTGCGTTGTCCTTTTCCAGTAATAATGGGATCCATACGGCCACCCATAGTGTCTATAATCTTGTCGATTACCTCTGATGGAAAGTTGTACATTGTTCTAATTACACGTGATGAAAATTCATCGAATGTCTCACGCGTAATGTTTAATTCTACAGCCTGTTTTCTCAGCTTTTTTTAAACAAGATTAAGGAAATTCTCGATAGCATCTATGTCACGGCTGCGAGGCGGAATACATAATTGTTTTGCCCTTTTTATTTTAAGTACTCTTCTAACAAGAGCAGAATTCTGGTTCGGTGCGTTGAGTTGTACAAACATGCGAGAACCATTCTTGTCTGCTCTTGCAAACATAGAATCAAATTTTCCATTAACAAAAGAGGCAAATGAACGGCTGTCCAGATTATCATATGCATGACACTCAATTACTCCTTTATCGTAACTAATGGCCACCATTAATCTTAAAACGCGACCTCCACTCCCCTCTTTGCATCCTTTAGCTGTGCATCCCTGAATAAGCCCTTCGCATGCTCTCCTCCATACTCTCCCTTGTGGCGTTCTAGCTTGATCCGCCAGATTTCTTTTATAATAGAAACTGACACCATCCAAATTTAAAGCAACCGTATTGCACCAAATATCCCGAGAGTGGTTATTTTTTATGTTCTTTGCAAAGTGAACACGTTGACGCATGTCATCCTCGGACATCAAGCCTTTTTTACGCGCCTGCAGGAAGTGGTAGCCTTCCTTGTGCAGAAAACGCCAAACGGTCCTGCTGCTTACTTCATTAGGCTTTAGACCAGCCCGCTCCTTAATCCTACTGGAAGAAAAATGTCCTTCCTCTTTTCGTAGCGCTCGCAAACAGCGAATAATTTTTCTCTGGTCACGCGCGTACAACTTGCCTGCGCGTATAAACGGGACCGGTCTGTTTCACGGATATGAACTCGTCTCGAATTCTGTATACCGATGCAAGTGAAATGTTGCATTGTTTCAGTATCTCTACAGCTGGTAATATCTTCTGCCGCGCCAAATATGCAATATACGCCTTTCTTTGCGAGTCAATGGCGCCCATAAAAACCATTGTATAACTGGCGAGGTGATGAGATAATGCATCTCTTTGCGTTACAAATTAATTACAACCATTATCTCCGCGAATTAGAACCAATTAACGGCAATATTCCTGGACGTTAATTAGTACCCAATGTCCAATTACATATCACCCGACTGGGTTTCTGTGCAGGGTTAGATCTCTGTTTTTAAACAATTTGTCTGTTTTACAATCGTGGACAATTCTCGTTAAGAAATCTGAACGCGGCCTACCAAAAACAATTATTTCCTATTCCTCCCCTCGAATTTCTACAAGTTCCTTCTCCCTCCCCCCCTCCCCCTATACAATGTTGATTTGGGAAATGCTGATTGCCGTGAAACTGTTCGTGACCCACCAAACAACATTGAGTTGGGGGGAGGGGGGCGGGGAAAATATGGTCGTTCGATTGTTTACTTGTCAAAACGCTTGGAAGGGTACGTTTTCTTAACCGTTTTGTCCACGATTGTGTCAGCCAATTTTTTTCCATTTCCTCAGAACTCAAAAAGTTTGAACTTCCCGGGAGCCGTGGATAGACACACCGGTCGGTGTTCTCTAAGTTACGCGTACGTTAACGTCAGTGTTTTATTTAGCAGAGATGTAACAAGCCAAAAATTGATCATGCCGGTCGTGATATAAACAACTCGCGTGTCGTTCTGGCCACTTGTTTTGCCATTGTTCAGTGAAATTAGTAACCACCAACACTATGGATCTTTTGAAAAGCTATGAAAGTAATGAATCTAGTTCAGAGGAGCCGGGTAAATCGTTATCCGAAGATTCTCTCCTTAGAAGTGACCTACGCAGTGTTTATTTGGTGACATATAGCCAGGCAGATATTACTAAATTTCCAACCCGGGAAAATTTCGCCTCAGCAGTTGTGTACGCATTTTCTCAATTGCAAGGCAAAGGGAGAGTTGTTCAGTGGTGTTGCTGTCGGGAGAAACATAAGAACGGTGGTGAACATTATCATCTCGCGCTGAAACTGGATCGTAATGAACGCTGGTTATCGGCGAAGGAATTTTTATTGAAGGAATTTGGGATTTCAGTTCACTTTTCCAACAAGCATCACAACTATTTCAGCGCGCACCAAAAACTCATTTTGCAAAGGATATTTCCCTGACTGCTGATACTCCAATCTTCTGCACAGGAAAGCGTCCGCTCATGTATATTAAAAATGGCTTAGTAGATGAACGTGAAACGGAAATGATGAATGTGCGTTGGAGAATTTTTTATTTCAATTTTCAAATCCCGCGGGAGCAGCAAAGAGAAATCCCGCCATGTGCACGATGTTTTGTAAGCCGGCTTATTTGTGGCGAGCCAGACCTAGAATTCGGCATGTAACGATTAACTTGACAGTTTCAAGGCAATGGTGAAATAAAACAACGATTAACACAGGTTTTCAACGGTTAACACCGAATGCTCTTGAAAAGAATAGATAGTCATTTCTTTTAATACAAAACTGCTGTTAATCGTTGTTAATCGTTGAAAGTGCTAAATGTCTTCTTGTTAATCGTATGCAATTAAAGTATTTTGCGTTATTAAGAGTTATATGTAAACAAACGGAAGAAAGGTAGATGTTACGGCAAGAAATGGACACATTTTCTCTTGTAGAATGTATTTGTTGACGTTTGTGACATGCCTGTCACGCACGCTGTACTATGTAACACAATAAAATACTAGCGTGACGTAATCTTCTGATTATTACTTGGTCAGAAAAGACTGCCTTCGTGTCCTGAGTTGCAAGAATAATAAATGTATATTAAATACAAGTATTAATACTTAGTGCGTTGTCCTTTTCCAGTAATAATGGGATCCATACGGCCACCCATAGTGTCTATAATCTTGTCGATTACCTCTGATGGAAAGTTGTACATTGTTCTAATTACACGTGATGAAAATTCATCGAATGTCTCACGCGTAATGTTTAATTCTACAGCCTGTTTTCTCAGCTTTTTTTAAACAAGATTAAGGAAATTCTCGATAGCATCTATGTCACGGCTGCGAGGCGGAATACATAATTGTTTTGCCCTTTTTATTTTAAGTACTCTTCTAACAAGAGCAGAATTCTGGTTCGGTGCGTTGAGTTGTACAAACATGCGAGAACCATTCTTGTCTGCTCTTGCAAACATAGAATCAAATTTTCCATTAACAAAAGAGGCAAATGAACGGCTGTCCAGATTATCATATGCATGACACTCAATTACTCCTTTATCGTAACTAATGGCCACCATTAATCTTAAAACGCGACCTCCACTCCCCTCTTTGCATCCTTTAGCTGTGCATCCCTGAATAAGCCCTTCGCATGCTCTCCTCCATACTCTCCCTTGTGGCGTTCTAGCTTGATCCGCCAGATTTCTTTTATAATAGAAACTGACACCATCCAAATTTAAAGCAACCGTATTGCACCAAATATCCCGAGAGTGGTTATTTTTTATGTTCTTTGCAAAGTGAACACGTTGACGCATGTCATCCTCGGACATCAAGCCTTTTTTACGCGCCTGCAGGAAGTGGTAGCCTTCCTTGTGCAGAAAACGCCAAACGGTCCTGCTGCTTACTTCATTAGGCTTTAGACCAGCCCGCTCCTTAATCCTACTGGAAGAAAAATGTCCTTCCTCTTTTCGTAGCGCTCGCAAACAGCGAATAATTTTTCTCTGGTCACGCGCGTACAACTTGCCTGCGCGTATAAACGGGACCGGTCTGTTTCACGGATATGAACTCGTCTCGAATTCTGTATACCGATGCAAGTGAAATGTTGCATTGTTTCAGTATCTCTACAGCTGGTAATATCTTCTGCCGCGCCAAATATGCAATATACGCCTTTCTTTGCGAGTCAATGGCGCCCATAAAAACCATTGTATAACTGGCGAGGTGATGAGATAATGCATCTCTTTGCGTTACAAATTAATTACAACCATTATCTCCGCGAATTAGAACCAATTAACGGCAATATTCCTGGACGTTAATTAGTACCCAATGTCCAATTACATATCACCCGACTGGGTTTCTGTGCAGGGTTAGATCTCTGTTTTTAAACAATTTGTCTGTTTTACAATCGTGGACAATTCTCGTTAAGAAATCTGAACGCGGCCTACCAAAAACAATTATTTCCTATTCCTCCCCTCGAATTTCTACAAGTTCCTTCTCCCTCCCCCCCTCCCCCTATACAATGTTGATTTGGGAAATGCTGATTGCCGTGAAACTGTTCGTGACCCACCAAACAACATTGAGTTGGGGGGAGGGGGGCGGGGAAAATATGGTCGTTCGATTGTTTACTTGTCAAAACGCTTGGAAGGGTACGTTTTCTTAACCGTTTTGTCCACGATTGTGTCAGCCAATTTTTTTCCATTTCCTCAGAACTCAAAAAGTTTGAACTTCCCGGGAGCCGTGGATAGACACACCGGTCGGTGTTCTCTAAGTTACGCGTACGTTAACGTCAGTGTTTTATTTAGCAGAGATGTAACAAGCCAAAAATTGATCATGCCGGTCGTGATATAAACAACTCGCGTGTCGTTCTGGCCACTTGTTTTGCCATTGTTCAGTGAAATTAGTAACCACCAACACTATGGATCTTTTGAAAAGCTATGAAAGTAATGAATCTAGTTCAGAGGAGCCGGGTAAATCGTTATCCGAAGATTCTCTCCTTAGAAGTGACCTACGCAGTGTTTATTTGGTGACATATAGCCAGGCAGATATTACTAAATTTCCAACCCGGGAAAATTTCGCCTCAGCAGTTGTGTACGCATTTTCTCAATTGCAAGGCAAAGGGAGAGTTGTTCAGTGGTGTTGCTGTCGGGAGAAACATAAGAACGGTGGTGAACATTATCATCTCGCGCTGAAACTGGATCGTAATGAACGCTGGTTATCGGCGAAGGAATTTTTATTGAAGGAATTTGGGATTTCAGTTCACTTTTCCAACAAGCATCACAACTATTTCAGCGCGCACCAAAAACTCATTTTGCAAAGGATATTTCCCTGACTGCTGATACTCCAATCTTCTGCACAGGAAAGCGTCCGCTCATGTATATTAAAAATGGCTTAGTAGATGAACGTGAAACGGAAATGATGAATGTGCGTTGGAGAATTTTTTATTTCAATTTTCAAATCCCGCGGGAGCAGCAAAGAGAAATCCCGCCATGTGCACGATGTTTTGTAAGCCGGCTTATTTGTGGCGAGCCAGACCTAGAATTCGGCATGTAACGATTAACTTGACAGTTTCAAGGCAATGGTGAAATAAAACAACGATTAACACAGGTTTTCAACGGTTAACACCGAATGCTCTTGAAAAGAATAGATAGTCATTTCTTTTAATACAAAACTGCTGTTAATCGTTGTTAATCGTTGAAAGTGCTAAATGTCTTCTTGTTAATCGTATGCAATTAAAGTATTTTGCGTTATTAAGAGTTATATGTAAACAAACGGAAGAAAGGTAGATGTTACGGCAAGAAATGGACACATTTTCTCTTGTAGAATGTATTTGTTGACGTTTGTGACATGCCTGTCACGCACGCTGTACTATGTAACACAATAAAATACTAGCGTGACGTAATCTTCTGATTATTACTTGGTCAGAAAAGACTGCCTTCGTGTCCTGAGTTGCAAGAATAATAAATGTATATTAAATACAAGTATTAATACTTAGTGCGTTGTCCTTTTCCAGTAATAATGGGATCCATACGGCCACCCATAGTGTCTATAATCTTGTCGATTACCTCTGATGGAAAGTTGTACATTGTTCTAATTACACGTGATGAAAATTCATCGAATGTCTCACGCGTAATGTTTAATTCTACAGCCTGTTTTCTCAGCTTTTTTTAAACAAGATTAAGGAAATTCTCGATAGCATCTATGTCACGGCTGCGAGGCGGAATACATAATTGTTTTGCCCTTTTTATTTTAAGTACTCTTCTAACAAGAGCAGAATTCTGGTTCGGTGCGTTGAGTTGTACAAACATGCGAGAACCATTCTTGTCTGCTCTTGCAAACATAGAATCAAATTTTCCATTAACAAAAGAGGCAAATGAACGGCTGTCCAGATTATCATATGCATGACACTCAATTACTCCTTTATCGTAACTAATGGCCACCATTAATCTTAAAACGCGACCTCCACTCCCCTCTTTGCATCCTTTAGCTGTGCATCCCTGAATAAGCCCTTCGCATGCTCTCCTCCATACTCTCCCTTGTGGCGTTCTAGCTTGATCCGCCAGATTTCTTTTATAATAGAAACTGACACCATCCAAATTTAAAGCAACCGTATTGCACCAAATATCCCGAGAGTGGTTATTTTTTATGTTCTTTGCAAAGTGAACACGTTGACGCATGTCATCCTCGGACATCAAGCCTTTTTTACGCGCCTGCAGGAAGTGGTAGCCTTCCTTGTGCAGAAAACGCCAAACGGTCCTGCTGCTTACTTCATTAGGCTTTAGACCAGCCCGCTCCTTAATCCTACTGGAAGAAAAATGTCCTTCCTCTTTTCGTAGCGCTCGCAAACAGCGAATAATTTTTCTCTGGTCACGCGCGTACAACTTGCCTGCGCGTATAAACGGGACCGGTCTGTTTCACGGATATGAACTCGTCTCGAATTCTGTATACCGATGCAAGTGAAATGTTGCATTGTTTCAGTATCTCTACAGCTGGTAATATCTTCTGCCGCGCCAAATATGCAATATACGCCTTTCTTTGCGAGTCAATGGCGCCCATAAAAACCATTGTATAACTGGCGAGGTGATGAGATAATGCATCTCTTTGCGTTACAAATTAATTACAACCATTATCTCCGCGAATTAGAACCAATTAAACGGCAATATTCCTGGACGTTAATTAGTACCCAATGTCCAATTACATATCACCCGACTGGGTTTCTGTGCAGGGTTAGATCTCTGTTTTTAAACAATTTGTCTGTTTTACAATCGTGGACAATTCTCGTTAAGAAATCTGAACGCGGCCTACCAAAAACAATTATTTCCTATTCCTCCCCTCGAATTTCTACAAGTTCCTTCTCCCTCCCCCCCTCCCCCTATACAATGTTGATTTGGGAAATGCTGATTGCCGTGAAACTGTTCGTGACCCACCAAACAACATTGAGTTGGG
>NW_028146066.1:0-52300 GCF_977016875.1 Pavona decussata
AAACATCAAATCTGATTCTCATTAATGACTTTTTATAAGTGTGACACTGAGACTTTGGAGCAATACAAATTGAAGATGGCTTTGCAAATAACAGAAAAATAAATTTTAAAAAAAAAAAGAAAAGAAAACACACCCAAATTAATGATGGTGACGACGACGTGATGGCAATATGAGACTGGGTCGAACATTTCGACCCAGTTCAAGACTGCAATCAATGTCTGCTTTTCTCAAAATAGATCAATCTTCTGTTGTCAGCTGCATGATACACTTAAGCTGAACAACTCTAAAATATATCCCCAGTGCAGAATTTTTTGATTTGCTTTAGATCGGTTTCAATCAAACTCCCAGCCTAGCTTAAAACATTCAACTTGCCAGCTGGGATTAAATTTAACCCTCTGGTTGTCAAAATGCCTGAATCTGCAGTGAGTTTACTGCAATCAGTCACGATTCAGCCTCATTAGGGCCTAAGAGTGTTGAACATCCAATTTCTCCTTGTAATTTCAAAGACTATTCAACCCCCCAGGTCATGAGAATTAAGATTTTTATCAGCCAAGGTGGATTTTTTTTCTGATCTTTTAAACAACCAACACTCCCTAACCACAGTGTGGGGGCAATTAAGAGAGGAGAATTGGTTCTTTGATTCAATTTATCAGTGGACATATATGTATTCGAGACTTCAAATGGCCATGAGGTTCCATTGGTGGGAACAATTAATTTAGAACTTATTAATAATTATAATAATAATCAACCCTAACACTCATGAATGCAGTTCATTAAGAACTTTCAAACTATTTAAACTGACTACTGAACTCAACTAACCTTCCAGTCCAGTTGATCATGCAAGCAGTGGGTCCATCTCACCCAGAAGGCACGTAGCCCTGGTGGCCTGCTTCTCGCGGCATGAATGCACCCCAGTCAGTCAGTGCTGAGTTGACGGCTTGACAGAAATAAATCCTTGTCAGAGGCTGACATCTGTCAGGCTGCAGACAGTCACAAGCAAAGCAAAACATCAAATCTGATTCTCATTAATGACTTTTTATAAGTGTGACACTGAGACTTTGGAGCAATACAAATTGAAGATGGCTTTGCAAATAACAGAAAAATAAATTTTAAAAAAAAAAAGAAAAGAAAACACACCCAAATTAATGATGGTGACGACGACGTGATGGCAATATGAGACTGGGTCGAACATTTCGACCCAGTTCAAGACTGCAATCAATGTCTGCTTTTCTCAAAATAGATCAATCTTCTGTTGTCAGCTGCATGATACACTTAAGCTGAACAACTCTAAAATATATCCCCAGTGCAGAATTTTTTGATTTGCTTTAGATCGGTTTCAATCAAACTC
The DNA here is from genome assembly GCF_977016875.1 of Pavona decussata. NCBI lineage: Eukaryota > Metazoa > Cnidaria > Anthozoa > Scleractinia > Agariciidae > Pavona > Pavona decussata. The sequence continues at coordinate 1,349 of NW_028146066.1, forward strand.
CCAGCCTAGCTTAAAACATTCAACTTGCCAGCTGGGATTAAATTTAACCCTCTGGTTGTCAAAATGCCTGAATCTGCAGTGAGTTTACTGCAATCAGTCACGATTCAGCCTCATTAGGGCCTAAGAGTGTTGAACATCCAATTTCTCCTTGTAATTTCAAAGACTATTCAACCCCCCAGGTCATGAGAATTAAGATTTTTATCAGCCAAGGTGGATTTTTTTTCTGATCTTTTAAACAACCAACACTCCCTAACCACAGTGTGGGGGCAATTAAGAGAGGAGAATTGGTTCTTTGATTCAATTTATCAGTGGACATATATGTATTCGAGACTTCAAATGGCCATGAGGTTCCATTGGTGGGAACAATTAATTTAGAACTTATTAATAATTATAATAATAATCAACCCTAACACTCATGAATGCAGTTCATTAAGAACTTTCAAACTATTTAAACTGACTACTGAACTCAACTAACCTTCCAGTCCAGTTGATCATGCAAGCAGTGGGTCCATCTCACCCAGAAGGCACGTAGCCCTGGTGGCCTGCTTCTCGCGGCATGAATGCACCCCAGTCAGTCAGTGCTGAGTTGACGGCTTGACAGAAATAAATCCTTGTCAGAGGCTGACATCTGTCAGGCTGCAGACAGTCACAAGCAAAGCAAAACATCAAATCTGATTCTCATTAATGACTTTTTATAAGTGTGACACTGAGACTTTGGAGCAATACAAATTGAAGATGGCTTTGCAAATAACAGAAAAATAAATTTTAAAAAAAAAAAGAAAAGAAAACACACCCAAATTAATGATGGTGACGACGACGTGATGGCAATATGAGACTGGGTCGAACATTTCGACCCAGTTCAAGACTGCAATCAATGTCTGCTTTTCTCAAAATAGATCAATCTTCTGTTGTCAGCTGCATGATACACTTAAGCTGAACAACTCTAAAATATATCCCCAGTGCAGAATTTTTTGATTTGCTTTAGATCGGTTTCAATCAAACTCCCAGCCTAGCTTAAAACATTCAACTTGCCAGCTGGGATTAAATTTAACCCTCTGGTTGTCAAAATGCCTGAATCTGCAGTGAGTTTACTGCAATCAGTCACGATTCAGCCTCATTAGGGCCTAAGAGTGTTGAACATCCAATTTCTCCTTGTAATTTCAAAGACTATTCAACCCCCCAGGTCATGAGAATTAAGATTTTTATCAGCCAAGGTGGATTTTTTTTCTGATCTTTTAAACAACCAACACTCCCTAACCACAGTGTGGGGGCAATTAAGAGAGGAGAATTGGTTCTTTGATTCAATTTATCAGTGGACATATATGTATTCGAGACTTCAAATGGCCATGAGGTTCCATTGGTGGGAACAATTAATTTAGAACTTATTAATAATTATAATAATAATCAACCCTAACACTCATGAATGCAGTTCATTAAGAACTTTCAAACTATTTAAACTGACTACTGAACTCAACTAACCTTCCAGTCCAGTTGATCATGCAAGCAGTGGGTCCATCTCACCCAGAAGGCACGTAGCCCTGGTGGCCTGCTTCTCGCGGCATGAATGCACCCCAGTCAGTCAGTGCTGAGTTGACGGCTTGACAGAAATAAATCCTTGTCAGAGGCTGACATCTGTCAGGCTGCAGACAGTCACAAGCAAAGCAAAACATCAAATCTGATTCTCATTAATGACTTTTTATAAGTGTGACACTGAGACTTTGGAGCAATACAAATTGAAGATGGCTTTGCAAATAACAGAAAAATAAATTTTAAAAAAAAAAAGAAAAGAAAACACACCCAAATTAATGATGGTGACGACGACGTGATGGCAATATGAGACTGGGTCGAACATTTCGACCCAGTTCAAGACTGCAATCAATGTCTGCTTTTCTCAAAATAGATCAATCTTCTGTTGTCAGCTGCATGATACACTTAAGCTGAACAACTCTAAAATATATCCCCAGTGCAGAATTTTTTGATTTGCTTTAGATCGGTTTCAATCAAACTCCCAGCCTAGCTTAAAACATTCAACTTGCCAGCTGGGATTAAATTTAACCCTCTGGTTGTCAAAATGCCTGAATCTGCAGTGAGTTTACTGCAATCAGTCACGATTCAGCCTCATTAGGGCCTAAGAGTGTTGAACATCCAATTTCTCCTTGTAATTTCAAAGACTATTCAACCCCCCAGGTCATGAGAATTAAGATTTTTATCAGCCAAGGTGGATTTTTTTTCTGATCTTTTAAACAACCAACACTCCCTAACCACAGTGTGGGGGCAATTAAGAGAGGAGAATTGGTTCTTTGATTCAATTTATCAGTGGACATATATGTATTCGAGACTTCAAATGGCCATGAGGTTCCATTGGTGGGAACAATTAATTTAGAACTTATTAATAATTATAATAATAATCAACCCTAACACTCATGAATGCAGTTCATTAAGAACTTTCAAACTATTTAAACTGACTACTGAACTCAACTAACCTTCCAGTCCAGTTGATCATGCAAGCAGTGGGTCCATCTCACCCAGAAGGCACGTAGCCCTGGTGGCCTGCTTCTCGCGGCATGAATGCACCCCAGTCAGTCAGTGCTGAGTTGACGGCTTGACAGAAATAAATCCTTGTCAGAGGCTGACATCTGTCAGGCTGCAGACAGTCACAAGCAAAGCAAAACATCAAATCTGATTCTCATTAATGACTTTTTATAAGTGTGACACTGAGACTTTGGAGCAATACAAATTGAAGATGGCTTTGCAAATAACAGAAAAATAAATTTTAAAAAAAAAAAGAAAAGAAAACACACCCAAATTAATGATGGTGACGACGACGTGATGGCAATATGAGACTGGGTCGAACATTTCGACCCAGTTCAAGACTGCAATCAATGTCTGCTTTTCTCAAAATAGATCAATCTTCTGTTGTCAGCTGCATGATACACTTAAGCTGAACAACTCTAAAATATATCCCCAGTGCAGAATTTTTTGATTTGCTTTAGATCGGTTTCAATCAAACTCCCAGCCTAGCTTAAAACATTCAACTTGCCAGCTGGGATTAAATTTAACCCTCTGGTTGTCAAAATGCCTGAATCTGCAGTGAGTTTACTGCAATCAGTCACGATTCAGCCTCATTAGGGCCTAAGAGTGTTGAACATCCAATTTCTCCTTGTAATTTCAAAGACTATTCAACCCCCCAGGTCATGAGAATTAAGATTTTTATCAGCCAAGGTGGATTTTTTTTCTGATCTTTTAAACAACCAACACTCCCTAACCACAGTGTGGGGGCAATTAAGAGAGGAGAATTGGTTCTTTGATTCAATTTATCAGTGGACATATATGTATTCGAGACTTCAAATGGCCATGAGGTTCCATTGGTGGGAACAATTAATTTAGAACTTATTAATAATTATAATAATAATCAACCCTAACACTCATGAATGCAGTTCATTAAGAACTTTCAAACTATTTAAACTGACTACTGAACTCAACTAACCTTCCAGTCCAGTTGATCATGCAAGCAGTGGGTCCATCTCACCCAGAAGGCACGTAGCCCTGGTGGCCTGCTTCTCGCGGCATGAATGCACCCCAGTCAGTCAGTGCTGAGTTGACGGCTTGACAGAAATAAATCCTTGTCAGAGGCTGACATCTGTCAGGCTGCAGACAGTCACAAGCAAAGCAAAACATCAAATCTGATTCTCATTAATGACTTTTTATAAGTGTGACACTGAGACTTTGGAGCAATACAAATTGAAGATGGCTTTGCAAATAACAGAAAAATAAATTTTAAAAAAAAAAAGAAAAGAAAACACACCCAAATTAATGATGGTGACGACGACGTGATGGCAATATGAGACTGGGTCGAACATTTCGACCCAGTTCAAGACTGCAATCAATGTCTGCTTTTCTCAAAATAGATCAATCTTCTGTTGTCAGCTGCATGATACACTTAAGCTGAACAACTCTAAAATATATCCCCAGTGCAGAATTTTTTGATTTGCTTTAGATCGGTTTCAATCAAACTCCCAGCCTAGCTTAAAACATTCAACTTGCCAGCTGGGATTAAATTTAACCCTCTGGTTGTCAAAATGCCTGAATCTGCAGTGAGTTTACTGCAATCAGTCACGATTCAGCCTCATTAGGGCCTAAGAGTGTTGAACATCCAATTTCTCCTTGTAATTTCAAAGACTATTCAACCCCCCAGGTCATGAGAATTAAGATTTTTATCAGCCAAGGTGGATTTTTTTTCTGATCTTTTAAACAACCAACACTCCCTAACCACAGTGTGGGGGCAATTAAGAGAGGAGAATTGGTTCTTTGATTCAATTTATCAGTGGACATATATGTATTCGAGACTTCAAATGGCCATGAGGTTCCATTGGTGGGAACAATTAATTTAGAACTTATTAATAATTATAATAATAATCAACCCTAACACTCATGAATGCAGTTCATTAAGAACTTTCAAACTATTTAAACTGACTACTGAACTCAACTAACCTTCCAGTCCAGTTGATCATGCAAGCAGTGGGTCCATCTCACCCAGAAGGCACGTAGCCCTGGTGGCCTGCTTCTCGCGGCATGAATGCACCCCAGTCAGTCAGTGCTGAGTTGACGGCTTGACAGAAATAAATCCTTGTCAGAGGCTGACATCTGTCAGGCTGCAGACAGTCACAAGCAAAGCAAAACATCAAATCTGATTCTCATTAATGACTTTTTATAAGTGTGACACTGAGACTTTGGAGCAATACAAATTGAAGATGGCTTTGCAAATAACAGAAAAATAAATTTTAAAAAAAAAAAGAAAAGAAAACACACCCAAATTAATGATGGTGACGACGACGTGATGGCAATATGAGACTGGGTCGAACATTTCGACCCAGTTCAAGACTGCAATCAATGTCTGCTTTTCTCAAAATAGATCAATCTTCTGTTGTCAGCTGCATGATACACTTAAGCTGAACAACTCTAAAATATATCCCCAGTGCAGAATTTTTTGATTTGCTTTAGATCGGTTTCAATCAAACTCCCAGCCTAGCTTAAAACATTCAACTTGCCAGCTGGGATTAAATTTAACCCTCTGGTTGTCAAAATGCCTGAATCTGCAGTGAGTTTACTGCAATCAGTCACGATTCAGCCTCATTAGGGCCTAAGAGTGTTGAACATCCAATTTCTCCTTGTAATTTCAAAGACTATTCAACCCCCCAGGTCATGAGAATTAAGATTTTTATCAGCCAAGGTGGATTTTTTTTCTGATCTTTTAAACAACCAACACTCCCTAACCACAGTGTGGGGGCAATTAAGAGAGGAGAATTGGTTCTTTGATTCAATTTATCAGTGGACATATATGTATTCGAGACTTCAAATGGCCATGAGGTTCCATTGGTGGGAACAATTAATTTAGAACTTATTAATAATTATAATAATAATCAACCCTAACACTCATGAATGCAGTTCATTAAGAACTTTCAAACTATTTAAACTGACTACTGAACTCAACTAACCTTCCAGTCCAGTTGATCATGCAAGCAGTGGGTCCATCTCACCCAGAAGGCACGTAGCCCTGGTGGCCTGCTTCTCGCGGCATGAATGCACCCCAGTCAGTCAGTGCTGAGTTGACGGCTTGACAGAAATAAATCCTTGTCAGAGGCTGACATCTGTCAGGCTGCAGACAGTCACAAGCAAAGCAAAACATCAAATCTGATTCTCATTAATGACTTTTTATAAGTGTGACACTGAGACTTTGGAGCAATACAAATTGAAGATGGCTTTGCAAATAACAGAAAAATAAATTTTAAAAAAAAAAAGAAAAGAAAACACACCCAAATTAATGATGGTGACGACGACGTGATGGCAATATGAGACTGGGTCGAACATTTCGACCCAGTTCAAGACTGCAATCAATGTCTGCTTTTCTCAAAATAGATCAATCTTCTGTTGTCAGCTGCATGATACACTTAAGCTGAACAACTCTAAAATATATCCCCAGTGCAGAATTTTTTGATTTGCTTTAGATCGGTTTCAATCAAACTCCCAGCCTAGCTTAAAACATTCAACTTGCCAGCTGGGATTAAATTTAACCCTCTGGTTGTCAAAATGCCTGAATCTGCAGTGAGTTTACTGCAATCAGTCACGATTCAGCCTCATTAGGGCCTAAGAGTGTTGAACATCCAATTTCTCCTTGTAATTTCAAAGACTATTCAACCCCCCAGGTCATGAGAATTAAGATTTTTATCAGCCAAGGTGGATTTTTTTTCTGATCTTTTAAACAACCAACACTCCCTAACCACAGTGTGGGGGCAATTAAGAGAGGAGAATTGGTTCTTTGATTCAATTTATCAGTGGACATATATGTATTCGAGACTTCAAATGGCCGTGAGGTTCCATTGGTGGGAACAATTAATTTAGAACTTATTAATAATTATAATAATAATCAACCCTAACACTCATGAATGCAGTTCATTAAGAACTTTCAAACTATTTAAACTGACTACTGAACTCAACTAACCTTCCAGTCCAGTTGATCATGCAAGCAGTGGGTCCATCTCACCCAGAAGGCACGTAGCCCTGGTGGCCTGCTTCTCGCGGCATGAATGCACCCCAGTCAGTCAGTGCTGAGTTGACGGCTTGACAGAAATAAATCCTTGTCAGAGGCTGACATCTGTCAGGCTGCAGACAGTCACAAGCAAAGCAAAACATCAAATCTGATTCTCATTAATGACTTTTTATAAGTGTGACACTGAGACTTTGGAGCAATACAAATTGAAGATGGCTTTGCAAATAACAGAAAAATAAATTTTAAAAAAAAAAAGAAAAGAAAACACACCCAAATTAATGATGGTGACGACGACGTGATGGCAATATGAGACTGGGTCGAACATTTCGACCCAGTTCAAGACTGCAATCAATGTCTGCTTTTCTCAAAATAGATCAATCTTCTGTTGTCAGCTGCATGATACACTTAAGCTGAACAACTCTAAAATATATCCCCAGTGCAGAATTTTTTGATTTGCTTTAGATCGGTTTCAATCAAACTCCCAGCCTAGCTTAAAACATTCAACTTGCCAGCTGGGATTAAATTTAACCCTCTGGTTGTCAAAATGCCTGAATCTGCAGTGAGTTTACTGCAATCAGTCACGATTCAGCCTCATTAGGGCCTAAGAGTGTTGAACATCCAATTTCTCCTTGTAATTTCAAAGACTATTCAACCCCCCAGGTCATGAGAATTAAGATTTTTATCAGCCAAGGTGGATTTTTTTTCTGATCTTTTAAACAACCAACACTCCCTAACCACAGTGTGGGGGCAATTAAGAGAGGAGAATTGGTTCTTTGATTCAATTTATCAGTGGACATATATGTATTCGAGACTTCAAATGGCCATGAGGTTCCATTGGTGGGAACAATTAATTTAGAACTTATTAATAATTATAATAATAATCAACCCTAACACTCATGAATGCAGTACATTAAGAACTTTCAAACTATTTAAACTGACTACTGAACTCAACTAACCTTCCAGTCCAGTTGATCATGCAAGCAGTGGGTCCATCTCACCCAGAAGGCACGTAGCCCTGGTGGCCTGCTTCTCGCGGCATGAATGCACCCCAGTCAGTCAGTGCTGAGTTGACGGCTTGACAGAAATAAATCCTTGTCAGAGGCTGACATCTGTCAGGCTGCAGACAGTCACAAGCAAAGCAAAACATCAAATCTGATTCTCATTAATGACTTTTTATAAGTGTGACACTGAGACTTTGGAGCAATACAAATTGAAGATGGCTTTGCAAATAACAGAAAAATAAATTTTAAAAAAAAAAAGAAAAGAAAACACACCCAAATTAATGATGGTGACGACGACGTGATGGCAATATGAGACTGGGTCGAACATTTCGACCCAGTTCAAGACTGCAATCAATGTCTGCTTTTCTCAAAATAGATCAATCTTCTGTTGTCAGCTGCATGATACACTTAAGCTGAACAACTCTAAAATATATCCCCAGTGCAGAATTTTTTGATTTGCTTTAGATCGGTTTCAATCAAACTCCCAGCCTAGCTTAAAACATTCAACTTGCCAGCTGGGATTAAATTTAACCCTCTGGTTGTCAAAATGCCTGAATCTGCAGTGAGTTTACTGCAATCAGTCACGATTCAGCCTCATTAGGGCCTAAGAGTGTTGAACATCCAATTTCTCCTTGTAATTTCAAAGACTATTCAACCCCCCAGGTCATGAGAATTAAGATTTTTATCAGCCAAGGTGGATTTTTTTTCTGATCTTTTAAACAACCAACACTCCCTAACCACAGTGTGGGGGCAATTAAGAGAGGAGAATTGGTTCTTTGATTCAATTTATCAGTGGACATATATGTATTCGAGACTTCAAATGGCCATGAGGTTCCATTGGTGGGAACAATTAATTTAGAACTTATTAATAATTATAATAATAATCAACCCTAACACTCATGAATGCAGTTCATTAAGAACTTTCAAACTATTTAAACTGACTACTGAACTCAACTAACCTTCCAGTCCAGTTGATCATGCAAGCAGTGGGTCCATCTCACCCAGAAGGCACGTAGCCCTGGTGGCCTGCTTCTCGCGGCATGAATGCACCCCAGTCAGTCAGTGCTGAGTTGACGGCTTGACAGAAATAAATCCTTGTCAGAGGCTGACATCTGTCAGGCTGCAGACAGTCACAAGCAAAGCAAAACATCAAATCTGATTCTCATTAATGACTTTTTATAAGTGTGACACTGAGACTTTGGAGCAATACAAATTGAAGATGGCTTTGCAAATAACAGAAAAATAAATTTTAAAAAAAAAAAGAAAAGAAAACACACCCAAATTAATGATGGTGACGACGACGTGATGGCAATATGAGACTGGGTCGAACATTTCGACCCAGTTCAAGACTGCAATCAATGTCTGCTTTTCTCAAAATAGATCAATCTTCTGTTGTCAGCTGCATGATACACTTAAGCTGAACAACTCTAAAATATATCCCCAGTGCAGAATTTTTTGATTTGCTTTAGATCGGTTTCAATCAAACTCCCAGCCTAGCTTAAAACATTCAACTTGCCAGCTGGGATTAAATTTAACCCTCTGGTTGTCAAAATGCCTGAATCTGCAGTGAGTTTACTGCAATCAGTCACGATTCAGCCTCATTAGGGCCTAAGAGTGTTGAACATCCAATTTCTCCTTGTAATTTCAAAGACTATTCAACCCCCCAGGTCATGAGAATTAAGATTTTTATCAGCCAAGGTGGATTTTTTTTCTGATCTTTTAAACAACCAACACTCCCTAACCACAGTGTGGGGGCAATTAAGAGAGGAGAATTGGTTCTTTGATTCAATTTATCAGTGGACATATATGTATTCGAGACTTCAAATGGCCATGAGGTTCCATTGGTGGGAACAATTAATTTAGAACTTATTAATAATTATAATAATAATCAACCCTAACACTCATGAATGCAGTTCATTAAGAACTTTCAAACTATTTAAACTGACTACTGAACTCAACTAACCTTCCAGTCCAGTTGATCATGCAAGCAGTGGGTCCATCTCACCCAGAAGGCACGTAGCCCTGGTGGCCTGCTTCTCGCGGCATGAATGCACCCCAGTCAGTCAGTGCTGAGTTGACGGCTTGACAGAAATAAATCCTTGTCAGAGGCTGACATCTGTCAGGCTGCAGACAGTCACAAGCAAAGCAAAACATCAAATCTGATTCTCATTAATGACTTTTTATAAGTGTGACACTGAGACTTTGGAGCAATACAAATTGAAGATGGCTTTGCAAATAACAGAAAAATAAATTTTAAAAAAAAAAAGAAAAGAAAACACACCCAAATTAATGATGGTGACGACGACGTGATGGCAATATGAGACTGGGTCGAACATTTCGACCCAGTTCAAGACTGCAATCAATGTCTGCTTTTCTCAAAATAGATCAATCTTCTGTTGTCAGCTGCATGATACACTTAAGCTGAACAACTCTAAAATATATCCCCAGTGCAGAATTTTTTGATTTGCTTTAGATCGGTTTCAATCAAACTCCCAGCCTAGCTTAAAACATTCAACTTGCCAGCTGGGATTAAATTTAACCCTCTGGTTGTCAAAATGCCTGAATCTGCAGTGAGTTTACTGCAATCAGTCACGATTCAGCCTCATTAGGGCCTAAGAGTGTTGAACATCCAATTTCTCCTTGTAATTTCAAAGACTATTCAACCCCCCAGGTCATGAGAATTAAGATTTTTATCAGCCAAGGTGGATTTTTTTTCTGATCTTTTAAACAACCAACACTCCCTAACCACAGTGTGGGGGCAATTAAGAGAGGAGAATTGGTTCTTTGATTCAATTTATCAGTGGACATATATGTATTCGAGACTTCAAATGGCCATGAGGTTCCATTGGTGGGAACAATTAATTTAGAACTTATTAATAATTATAATAATAATCAACCCTAACACTCATGAATGCAGTTCATTAAGAACTTTCAAACTATTTAAACTGACTACTGAACTCAACTAACCTTCCAGTCCAGTTGATCATGCAAGCAGTGGGTCCATCTCACCCAGAAGGCACGTAGCCCTGGTGGCCTGCTTCTCGCGGCATGAATGCACCCCAGTCAGTCAGTGCTGAGTTGACGGCTTGACAGAAATAAATCCTTGTCAGAGGCTGACATCTGTCAGGCTGCAGACAGTCACAAGCAAAGCAAAACATCAAATCTGATTCTCATTAATGACTTTTTATAAGTGTGACACTGAGACTTTGGAGCAATACAAATTGAAGATGGCTTTGCAAATAACAGAAAAATAAATTTTAAAAAAAAAAAGAAAAGAAAACACACCCAAATTAATGATGGTGACGACGACGTGATGGCAATATGAGACTGGGTCGAACATTTCGACCCAGTTCAAGACTGCAATCAATGTCTGCTTTTCTCAAAATAGATCAATCTTCTGTTGTCAGCTGCATGATACACTTAAGCTGAACAACTCTAAAATATATCCCCAGTGCAGAATTTTTTGATTTGCTTTAGATCGGTTTCAATCAAACTCCCAGCCTAGCTTAAAACATTCAACTTGCCAGCTGGGATTAAATTTAACCCTCTGGTTGTCAAAATGCCTGAATCTGCAGTGAGTTTACTGCAATCAGTCACGATTCAGCCTCATTAGGGCCTAAGAGTGTTGAACATCCAATTTCTCCTTGTAATTTCAAAGACTATTCAACCCCCCAGGTCATGAGAATTAAGATTTTTATCAGCCAAGGTGGATTTTTTTTCTGATCTTTTAAACAACCAACACTCCCTAACCACAGTGTGGGGGCAATTAAGAGAGGAGAATTGGTTCTTTGATTCAATTTATCAGTGGACATATATGTATTCGAGACTTCAAATGGCCATGAGGTTCCATTGGTGGGAACAATTAATTTAGAACTTATTAATAATTATAATAATAATCAACCCTAACACTCATGAATGCAGTTCATTAAGAACTTTCAAACTATTTAAACTGACTACTGAACTCAACTAACCTTCCAGTCCAGTTGATCATGCAAGCAGTGGGTCCATCTCACCCAGAAGGCACGTAGCCCTGGTGGCCTGCTTCTCGCGGCATGAATGCACCCCAGTCAGTCAGTGCTGAGTTGACGGCTTGACAGAAATAAATCCTTGTCAGAGGCTGACATCTGTCAGGCTGCAGACAGTCACAAGCAAAGCAAAACATCAAATCTGATTCTCATTAATGACTTTTTATAAGTGTGACACTGAGACTTTGGAGCAATACAAATTGAAGATGGCTTTGCAAATAACAGAAAAATAAATTTTAAAAAAAAAAAGAAAAGAAAACACACCCAAATTAATGATGGTGACGACGACGTGATGGCAATATGAGACTGGGTCGAACATTTCGACCCAGTTCAAGACTGCAATCAATGTCTGCTTTTCTCAAAATAGATCAATCTTCTGTTGTCAGCTACATGATACACTTAAGCTGAACAACTCTAAAATATATCCCCAGTGCAGAATTTTTTGATTTGCTTTAGATCGGTTTCAATCAAACTCCCAGCCTAGCTTAAAACATTCAACTTGCCAGCTGGGATTAAATTTAACCCTCTGGTTGTCAAAATGCCTGAATCTGCAGTGAGTTTACTGCAATCAGTCACGATTCAGCCTCATTAGGGCCTAAGAGTGTTGAACATCCAATTTCTCCTTGTAATTTCAAAGACTATTCAACCCCCCAGGTCATGAGAATTAAGATTTTTATCAGCCAAGGTGGATTTTTTTTCTGATCTTTTAAACAACCAACACTCCCTAACCACAGTGTGGGGGCAATTAAGAGAGGAGAATTGGTTCTTTGATTCAATTTATCAGTGGACATATATGTATTCGAGACTTCAAATGGCCATGAGGTTCCATTGGTGGGAACAATTAATTTAGAACTTATTAATAATTATAATAATAATCAACCCTAACACTCATGAATGCAGTTCATTAAGAACTTTCAAACTATTTAAACTGACTACTGAACTCAACTAACCTTCCAGTCCAGTTGATCATGCAAGCAGTGGGTCCATCTCACCCAGAAGGCACGTAGCCCTGGTGGCCTGCTTCTCGCGGCATGAATGCACCCCAGTCAGTCAGTGCTGAGTTGACGGCTTGACAGAAATAAATCCTTGTCAGAGGCTGACATCTGTCAGGCTGCAGACAGTCACAAGCAAAGCAAAACATCAAATCTGATTCTCATTAATGACTTTTTATAAGTGTGACACTGAGACTTTGGAGCAATACAAATTGAAGATGGCTTTGCAAATAACAGAAAAATAAATTTTAAAAAAAAAAAGAAAAGAAAACACACCCAAATTAATGATGGTGACGACGACGTGATGGCAATATGAGACTGGGTCGAACATTTCGACCCAGTTCAAGACTGCAATCAATGTCTGCTTTTCTCAAAATAGATCAATCTTCTGTTGTCAGCTGCATGATACACTTAAGCTGAACAACTCTAAAATATATCCCCAGTGCAGAATTTTTTGATTTGCTTTAGATCGGTTTCAATCAAACTCCCAGCCTAGCTTAAAACATTCAACTTGCCAGCTGGGATTAAATTTAACCCTCTGGTTGTCAAAATGCCTGAATCTGCAGTGAGTTTACTGCAATCAGTCACGATTCAGCCTCATTAGGGCCTAAGAGTGTTGAACATCCAATTTCTCCTTGTAATTTCAAAGACTATTCAACCCCCCAGGTCATGAGAATTAAGATTTTTATCAGCCAAGGTGGATTTTTTTTCTGATCTTTTAAACAACCAACACTCCCTAACCACAGTGTGGGGGCAATTAAGAGAGGAGAATTGGTTCTTTGATTCAATTTATCAGTGGACATATATGTATTCGAGACTTCAAATGGCCATGAGGTTCCATTGGTGGGAACAATTAATTTAGAACTTATTAATAATTATAATAATAATCAACCCTAACACTCATGAATGCAGTTCATTAAGAACTTTCAAACTATTTAAACTGACTACTGAACTCAACTAACCTTCCAGTCCAGTTGATCATGCAAGCAGTGGGTCCATCTCACCCAGAAGGCACGTAGCCCTGGTGGCCTGCTTCTCGCGGCATGAATGCACCCCAGTCAGTCAGTGCTGAGTTGACGGCTTGACAGAAATAAATCCTTGTCAGAGGCTGACATCTGTCAGGCTGCAGACAGTCACAAGCAAAGCAAAACATCAAATCTGATTCTCATTAATGACTTTTTATAAGTGTGACACTGAGACTTTGGAGCAATACAAATTGAAGATGGCTTTGCAAATAACAGAAAAATAAATTTTAAAAAAAAAAAGAAAAGAAAACACACCCAAATTAATGATGGTGACGACGACGTGATGGCAATATGAGACTGGGTCGAACATTTCGACCCAGTTCAAGACTGCAATCAATGTCTGCTTTTCTCAAAATAGATCAATCTTCTGTTGTCAGCTGCATGATACACTTAAGCTGAACAACTCTAAAATATATCCCCAGTGCAGAATTTTTTGATTTGCTTTAGATCGGTTTCAATCAAACTCCCAGCCTAGCTTAAAACATTCAACTTGCCAGCTGGGATTAAATTTAACCCTCTGGTTGTCAAAATGCCTGAATCTGCAGTGAGTTTACTGCAATCAGTCACGATTCAGCCTCATTAGGGCCTAAGAGTGTTGAACATCCAATTTCTCCTTGTAATTTCAAAGACTATTCAACCCCCCAGGTCATGAGAATTAAGATTTTTATCAGCCAAGGTGGATTTTTTTTCTGATCTTTTAAACAACCAACACTCCCTAACCACAGTGTGGGGGCAATTAAGAGAGGAGAATTGGTTCTTTGATTCAATTTATCAGTGGACATATATGTATTCGAGACTTCAAATGGCCATGAGGTTCCATTGGTGGGAACAATTAATTTAGAACTTATTAATAATTATAATAATAATCAACCCTAACACTCATGAATGCAGTTCATTAAGAACTTTCAAACTATTTAAACTGACTACTGAACTCAACTAACCTTCCAGTCCAGTTGATCATGCAAGCAGTGGGTCCATCTCACCCAGAAGGCACGTAGCCCTGGTGGCCTGCTTCTCGCGGCATGAATGCACCCCAGTCAGTCAGTGCTGAGTTGACGGCTTGACAGAAATAAATCCTTGTCAGAGGCTGACATCTGTCAGGCTGCAGACAGTCACAAGCAAAGCAAAACATCAAATCTGATTCTCATTAATGACTTTTTATAAGTGTGACACTGAGACTTTGGAGCAATACAAATTGAAGATGGCTTTGCAAATAACAGAAAAATAAATTTTAAAAAAAAAAAGAAAAGAAAACACACCCAAATTAATGATGGTGACGACGACGTGATGGCAATATGAGACTGGGTCGAACATTTCGACCCAGTTCAAGACTGCAATCAATGTCTGCTTTTCTCAAAATAGATCAATCTTCTGTTGTCAGCTGCATGATACACTTAAGCTGAACAACTCTAAAATATATCCCCAGTGCAGAATTTTTTGATTTGCTTTAGATCGGTTTCAATCAAACTCCCAGCCTAGCTTAAAACATTCAACTTGCCAGCTGGGATTAAATTTAACCCTCTGGTTGTCAAAATGCCTGAATCTGCAGTGAGTTTACTGCAATCAGTCACGATTCAGCCTCATTAGGGCCTAAGAGTGTTGAACATCCAATTTCTCCTTGTAATTTCAAAGACTATTCAACCCCCCAGGTCATGAGAATTAAGATTTTTATCAGCCAAGGTGGATTTTTTTTCTGATCTTTTAAACAACCAACACTCCCTAACCACAGTGTGGGGGCAATTAAGAGAGGAGAATTGGTTCTTTGATTCAATTTATCAGTGGACATATATGTATTCGAGACTTCAAATGGCCATGAGGTTCCATTGGTGGGAACAATTAATTTAGAACTTATTAATAATTATAATAATAATCAACCCTAACACTCATGAATGCAGTTCATTAAGAACTTTCAAACTATTTAAACTGACTACTGAACTCAACTAACCTTCCAGTCCAGTTGATCATGCAAGCAGTGGGTCCATCTCACCCAGAAGGCACGTAGCCCTGGTGGCCTGCTTCTCGCGGCATGAATGCACCCCAGTCAGTCAGTGCTGAGTTGACGGCTTGACAGAAATAAATCCTTGTCAGAGGCTGACATCTGTCAGGCTGCAGACAGTCACAAGCAAAGCAAAACATCAAATCTGATTCTCATTAATGACTTTTTATAAGTGTGACACTGAGACTTTGGAGCAATACAAATTGAAGATGGCTTTGCAAATAACAGAAAAATAAATTTTAAAAAAAAAAAGAAAAGAAAACACACCCAAATTAATGATGGTGACGACGACGTGATGGCAATATGAGACTGGGTCGAACATTTCGACCCAGTTCAAGACTGCAATCAATGTCTGCTTTTCTCAAAATAGATCAATCTTCTGTTGTCAGCTGCATGATACACTTAAGCTGAACAACTCTAAAATATATCCCCAGTGCAGAATTTTTTGATTTGCTTTAGATCGGTTTCAATCAAACTCCCAGCCTAGCTTAAAACATTCAACTTGCCAGCTGGGATTAAATTTAACCCTCTGGTTGTCAAAATGCCTGAATCTGCAGTGAGTTTACTGCAATCAGTCACGATTCAGCCTCATTAGGGCCTAAGAGTGTTGAACATCCAATTTCTCCTTGTAATTTCAAAGACTATTCAACCCCCCAGGTCATGAGAATTAAGATTTTTATCAGCCAAGGTGGATTTTTTTTCTGATCTTTTAAACAACCAACACTCCCTAACCACAGTGTGGGGGCAATTAAGAGAGGAGAATTGGTTCTTTGATTCAATTTATCAGTGGACATATATGTATTCGAGACTTCAAATGGCCATGAGGTTCCATTGGTGGGAACAATTAATTTAGAACTTATTAATAATTATAATAATAATCAACCCTAACACTCATGAATGCAGTTCATTAAGAACTTTCAAACTATTTAAACTGACTACTGAACTCAACTAACCTTCCAGTCCAGTTGATCATGCAAGCAGTGGGTCCATCTCACCCAGAAGGCACGTAGCCCTGGTGGCCTGCTTCTCGCGGCATGAATGCACCCCAGTCAGTCAGTGCTGAGTTGACGGCTTGACAGAAATAAATCCTTGTCAGAGGCTGACATCTGTCAGGCTGCAGACAGTCACAAGCAAAGCAAAACATCAAATCTGATTCTCATTAATGACTTTTTATAAGTGTGACACTGAGACTTTGGAGCAATACAAATTGAAGATGGCTTTGCAAATAACAGAAAAATAAATTTTAAAACAAAAAAGAAAAGAAAACACACCCAAATTAATGATGGTGACGACGACGTGATGGCAATATGAGACTGGGTCGAACATTTCGACCCAGTTCAAGACTGCAATCAATGTCTGCTTTTCTCAAAATAGATCAATCTTCTGTTGTCAGCTGCATGATACACTTAAGCTGAACAACTCTAAAATATATCCCCAGTGCAGAATTTTTTGATTTGCTTTAGATCGGTTTCAATCAAACTCCCAGCCTAGCTTAAAACATTCAACTTGCCAGCTGGGATTAAATTTAACCCTCTGGTTGTCAAAATGCCTGAATCTGCAGTGAGTTTACTGCAATCAGTCACGATTCAGCCTCATTAGGGCCTAAGAGTGTTGAACATCCAATTTCTCCTTGTAATTTCAAAGACTATTCAACCCCCCAGGTCATGAGAATTAAGATTTTTATCAGCCAAGGTGGATTTTTTTTCTGATCTTTTAAACAACCAACACTCCCTAACCACAGTGTGGGGGCAATTAAGAGAGGAGAATTGGTTCTTTGATTCAATTTATCAGTGGACATATATGTATTCGAGACTTCAAATGGCCATGAGGTTCCATTGGTGGGAACAATTAATTTAGAACTTATTAATAATTATAATAATAATCAACCCTAACACTCATGAATGCAGTTCATTAAGAACTTTCAAACTATTTAAACTGACTACTGAACTCAACTAACCTTCCAGTCCAGTTGATCATGCAAGCAGTGGGTCCATCTCACCCAGAAGGCACGTAGCCCTGGTGGCCTGCTTCTCGCGGCATGAATGCACCCCAGTCAGTCAGTGCTGAGTTGACGGCTTGACAGAAATAAATCCTTGTCAGAGGCTGACATCTGTCAGGCTGCAGACAGTCACAAGCAAAGCAAAACATCAAATCTGATTCTCATTAATGACTTTTTATAAGTGTGACACTGAGACTTTGGAGCAATACAAATTGAAGATGGCTTTGCAAATAACAGAAAAATAAATTTTAAAAAAAAAAAGAAAAGAAAACACACCCAAATTAATGATGGTGACGACGACGTGATGGCAATATGAGACTGGGTCGAACATTTCGACCCAGTTCAAGACTGCAATCAATGTCTGCTTTTCTCAAAATAGATCAATCTTCTGTTGTCAGCTGCATGATACACTTAAGCTGAACAACTCTAAAATATATCCCCAGTGCAGAATTTTTTGATTTGCTTTAGATCGGTTTCAATCAAACTCCCAGCCTAGCTTAAAACATTCAACTTGCCAGCTGGGATTAAATTTAACCCTCTGGTTGTCAAAATGCCTGAATCTGCAGTGAGTTTACTGCAATCAGTCACGATTCAGCCTCATTAGGGCCTAAGAGTGTTGAACATCCAATTTCTCCTTGTAATTTCAAAGACTATTCAACCCCCCAGGTCATGAGAATTAAGATTTTTATCAGCCAAGGTGGATTTTTTTTCTGATCTTTTAAACAACCAACACTCCCTAACCACAGTGTGGGGGCAATTAAGAGAGGAGAATTGGTTCTTTGATTCAATTTATCAGTGGACATATATGTATTCGAGACTTCAAATGGCCATGAGGTTCCATTGGTGGGAACAATTAATTTAGAACTTATTAATAATTATAATAATAATCAACCCTAACACTCATGAATGCAGTTCATTAAGAACTTTCAAACTATTTAAACTGACTACTGAACTCAACTAACCTTCCAGTCCAGTTGATCATGCAAGCAGTGGGTCCATCTCACCCAGAAGGCACGTAGCCCTGGTGGCCTGCTTCTCGCGGCATGAATGCACCCCAGTCAGTCAGTGCTGAGTTGACGGCTTGACAGAAATAAATCCTTGTCAGAGGCTGACATCTGTCAGGCTGCAGACAGTCACAAGCAAAGCAAAACATCAAATCTGATTCTCATTAATGACTTTTTATAAGTGTGACACTGAGACTTTGGAGCAATACAAATTGAAGATGGCTTTGCAAATAACAGAAAAATAAATTTTAAAAAAAAAAAGAAAAGAAAACACACCCAAATTAATGATGGTGACGACGACGTGATGGCAATATGAGACTGGGTCGAACATTTCGACCCAGTTCAAGACTGCAATCAATGTCTGCTTTTCTCAAAATAGATCAATCTTCTGTTGTCAGCTGCATGATACACTTAAGCTGAACAACTCTAAAATATATCCCCAGTGCAGAATTTTTTGATTTGCTTTAGATCGGTTTCAATCAAACTCCCAGCCTAGCTTAAAACATTCAACTTGCCAGCTGGGATTAAATTTAACCCTCTGGTTGTCAAAATGCCTGAATCTGCAGTGAGTTTACTGCAATCAGTCACGATTCAGCCTCATTAGGGCCTAAGAGTGTTGAACATCCAATTTCTCCTTGTAATTTCAAAGACTATTCAACCCCCCAGGTCATGAGAATTAAGATTTTTATCAGCCAAGGTGGATTTTTTTTCTGATCTTTTAAACAACCAACACTCCCTAACCACAGTGTGGGGGCAATTAAGAGAGGAGAATTGGTTCTTTGATTCAATTTATCAGTGGACATATATGTATTCGAGACTTCAAATGGCCATGAGGTTCCATTGGTGGGAACAATTAATTTAGAACTTATTAATAATTATAATAATAATCAACCCTAACACTCATGAATGCAGTTCATTAAGAACTTTCAAACTATTTAAACTGACTACTGAACTCAACTAACCTTCCAGTCCAGTTGATCATGCAAGCAGTGGGTCCATCTCACCCAGAAGGCACGTAGCCCTGGTGGCCTGCTTCTCGCGGCATGAATGCACCCCAGTCAGTCAGTGCTGAGTTGACGGCTTGACAGAAATAAATCCTTGTCAGAGGCTGACATCTGTCAGGCTGCAGACAGTCACAAGCAAAGCAAAACATCAAATCTGATTCTCATTAATGACTTTTTATAAGTGTGACACTGAGACTTTGGAGCAATACAAATTGAAGATGGCTTTGCAAATAACAGAAAAATAAATTTTAAAAAAAAAAAGAAAAGAAAACACACCCAAATTAATGATGGTGACGACGACGTGATGGCAATATGAGACTGGGTCGAACATTTCGACCCAGTTCAAGACTGCAATCAATGTCTGCTTTTCTCAAAATAGATCAATCTTCTGTTGTCAGCTGCATGATACACTTAAGCTGAACAACTCTAAAATATATCCCCAGTGCAGAATTTTTTGATTTGCTTTAGATCGGTTTCAATCAAACTCCCAGCCTAGCTTAAAACATTCAACTTGCCAGCTGGGATTAAATTTAACCCTCTGGTTGTCAAAATGCCTGAATCTGCAGTGAGTTTACTGCAATCAGTCACGATTCAGCCTCATTAGGGCCTAAGAGTGTTGAACATCCAATTTCTCCTTGTAATTTCAAAGACTATTCAACCCCCCAGGTCATGAGAATTAAGATTTTTATCAGCCAAGGTGGATTTTTTTTCTGATCTTTTAAACAACCAACACTCCCTAACCACAGTGTGGGGGCAATTAAGAGAGGAGAATTGGTTCTTTGATTCAATTTATCAGTGGACATATATGTATTCGAGACTTCAAATGGCCATGAGGTTCCATTGGTGGGAACAATTAATTTAGAACTTATTAATAATTATAATAATAATCAACCCTAACACTCATGAATGCAGTTCATTAAGAACTTTCAAACTATTTAAACTGACTACTGAACTCAACTAACCTTCCAGTCCAGTTGATCATGCAAGCAGTGGGTCCATCTCACCCAGAAGGCACGTAGCCCTGGTGGCCTGCTTCTCGCGGCATGAATGCACCCCAGTCAGTCAGTGCTGAGTTGACGGCTTGACAGAAATAAATCCTTGTCAGAGGCTGACATCTGTCAGGCTGCAGACAGTCACAAGCAAAGCAAAACATCAAATCTGATTCTCATTAATGACTTTTTATAAGTGTGACACTGAGACTTTGGAGCAATACAAATTGAAGATGGCTTTGCAAATAACAGAAAAATAAATTTTAAAAAAAAAAAGAAAAGAAAACACACCCAAATTAATGATGGTGACGACGACGTGATGGCAATATGAGACTGGGTCGAACATTTCGACCCAGTTCAAGACTGCAATCAATGTCTGCTTTTCTCAAAATAGATCAATCTTCTGTTGTCAGCTGCATGATACACTTAAGCTGAACAACTCTAAAATATATCCCCAGTGCAGAATTTTTTGATTTGCTTTAGATCGGTTTCAATCAAACTCCCAGCCTAGCTTAAAACATTCAACTTGCCAGCTGGGATTAAATTTAACCCTCTGGTTGTCAAAATGCCTGAATCTGCAGTGAGTTTACTGCAATCAGTCACGATTCAGCCTCATTAGGGCCTAAGAGTGTTGAACATCCAATTTCTCCTTGTAATTTCAAAGACTATTCAACCCCCCAGGTCATGAGAATTAAGATTTTTATCAGCCAAGGTGGATTTTTTTTCTGATCTTTTAAACAACCAACACTCCCTAACCACAGTGTGGGGGCAATTAAGAGAGGAGAATTGGTTCTTTGATTCAATTTATCAGTGGACATATATGTATTCGAGACTTCAAATGGCCATGAGGTTCCATTGGTGGGAACAATTAATTTAGAACTTATTAATAATTATAATAATAATCAACCCTAACACTCATGAATGCAGTTCATTAAGAACTTTCAAACTATTTAAACTGACTACTGAACTCAACTAACCTTCCAGTCCAGTTGATCATGCAAGCAGTGGGTCCATCTCACCCAGAAGGCACGTAGCCCTGGTGGCCTGCTTCTCGCGGCATGAATGCACCCCAGTCAGTCAGTGCTGAGTTGACGGCTTGACAGAAATAAATCCTTGTCAGAGGCTGACATCTGTCAGGCTGCAGACAGTCACAAGCAAAGCAAAACATCAAATCTGATTCTCATTAATGACTTTTTATAAGTGTGACACTGAGACTTTGGAGCAATACAAATTGAAGATGGCTTTGCAAATAACAGAAAAATAAATTTTAAAACAAAAAAGAAAAGAAAACACACCCAAATTAATGATGGTGACGACGACGTGATGGCAATATGAGACTGGGTCGAACATTTCGACCCAGTTCAAGACTGCAATCAATGTCTGCTTTTCTCAAAATAGATCAATCTTCTGTTGTCAGCTGCATGATACACTTAAGCTGAACAACTCTAAAATATATCCCCAGTGCAGAATTTTTTGATTTGCTTTAGATCGGTTTCAATCAAACTCCCAGCCTAGCTTAAAACATTCAACTTGCCAGCTGGGATTAAATTTAACCCTCTGGTTGTCAAAATGCCTGAATCTGCAGTGAGTTTACTGCAATCAGTCACGATTCAGCCTCATTAGGGCCTAAGAGTGTTGAACATCCAATTTCTCCTTGTAATTTCAAAGACTATTCAACCCCCCAGGTCATGAGAATTAAGATTTTTATCAGCCAAGGTGGATTTTTTTTCTGATCTTTTAAACAACCAACACTCCCTAACCACAGTGTGGGGGCAATTAAGAGAGGAGAATTGGTTCTTTGATTCAATTTATCAGTGGACATATATGTATTCGAGACTTCAAATGGCCATGAGGTTCCATTGGTGGGAACAATTAATTTAGAACTTATTAATAATTATAATAATAATCAACCCTAACACTCATGAATGCAGTTCATTAAGAACTTTCAAACTATTTAAACTGACTACTGAACTCAACTAACCTTCCAGTCCAGTTGATCATGCAAGCAGTGGGTCCATCTCACCCAGAAGGCACGTAGCCCTGGTGGCCTGCTTCTCGCGGCATGAATGCACCCCAGTCAGTCAGTGCTGAGTTGACGGCTTGACAGAAATAAATCCTTGTCAGAGGCTGACATCTGTCAGGCTGCAGACAGTCACAAGCAAAGCAAAACATCAAATCTGATTCTCATTAATGACTTTTTATAAGTGTGACACTGAGACTTTGGAGCAATACAAATTGAAGATGGCTTTGCAAATAACAGAAAAATAAATTTTAAAACAAAAAAGAAAAGAAAACACACCCAAATTAATGATGGTGACGACGACGTGATGGCAATATGAGACTGGGTCGAACATTTCGACCCAGTTCAAGACTGCAATCAATGTCTGCTTTTCTCAAAATAGATCAATCTTCTGTTGTCAGCTGCATGATACACTTAAGCTGAACAACTCTAAAATATATCCCCAGTGCAGAATTTTTTGATTTGCTTTAGATCGGTTTCAATCAAACTCCCAGCCTAGCTTAAAACATTCAACTTGCCAGCTGGGATTAAATTTAACCCTCTGGTTGTCAAAATGCCTGAATCTGCAGTGAGTTTACTGCAATCAGTCACGATTCAGCCTCATTAGGGCCTAAGAGTGTTGAACATCCAATTTCTCCTTGTAATTTCAAAGACTATTCAACCCCCCAGGTCATGAGAATTAAGATTTTTATCAGCCAAGGTGGATTTTTTTTCTGATCTTTTAAACAACCAACACTCCCTAACCACAGTGTGGGGGCAATTAAGAGAGGAGAATTGGTTCTTTGATTCAATTTATCAGTGGACATATATGTATTCGAGACTTCAAATGGCCATGAGGTTCCATTGGTGGGAACAATTAATTTAGAACTTATTAATAATTATAATAATAATCAACCCTAACACTCATGAATGCAGTTCATTAAGAACTTTCAAACTATTTAAACTGACTACTGAACTCAACTAACCTTCCAGTCCAGTTGATCATGCAAGCAGTGGGTCCATCTCACCCAGAAGGCACGTAGCCCTGGTGGCCTGCTTCTCGCGGCATGAATGCACCCCAGTCAGTCAGTGCTGAGTTGACGGCTTGACAGAAATAAATCCTTGTCAGAGGCTGACATCTGTCAGGCTGCAGACAGTCACAAGCAAAGCAAAACATCAAATCTGATTCTCATTAATGACTTTTTATAAGTGTGACACTGAGACTTTGGAGCAATACAAATTGAAGATGGCTTTGCAAATAACAGAAAAATAAATTTTAAAAAAAAAAAGAAAAGAAAACACACCCAAATTAATGATGGTGACGACGACGTGATGGCAATATGAGACTGGGTCGAACATTTCGACCCAGTTCAAGACTGCAATCAATGTCTGCTTTTCTCAAAATAGATCAATCTTCTGTTGTCAGCTGCATGATACACTTAAGCTGAACAACTCTAAAATATATCCCCAGTGCAGAATTTTTTGATTTGCTTTAGATCGGTTTCAATCAAACTCCCAGCCTAGCTTAAAACATTCAACTTGCCAGCTGGGATTAAATTTAACCCTCTGGTTGTCAAAATGCCTGAATCTGCAGTGAGTTTACTGCAATCAGTCACGATTCAGCCTCATTAGGGCCTAAGAGTGTTGAACATCCAATTTCTCCTTGTAATTTCAAAGACTATTCAACCCCCCAGGTCATGAGAATTAAGATTTTTATCAGCCAAGGTGGATTTTTTTTCTGATCTTTTAAACAACCAACACTCCCTAACCACAGTGTGGGGGCAATTAAGAGAGGAGAATTGGTTCTTTGATTCAATTTATCAGTGGACATATATGTATTCGAGACTTCAAATGGCCATGAGGTTCCATTGGTGGGAACAATTAATTTAGAACTTATTAATAATTATAATAATAATCAACCCTAACACTCATGAATGCAGTTCATTAAGAACTTTCAAACTATTTAAACTGACTACTGAACTCAACTAACCTTCCAGTCCAGTTGATCATGCAAGCAGTGGGTCCATCTCACCCAGAAGGCACGTAGCCCTGGTGGCCTGCTTCTCGCGGCATGAATGCACCCCAGTCAGTCAGTGCTGAGTTGACGGCTTGACAGAAATAAATCCTTGTCAGAGGCTGACATCTGTCAGGCTGCAGACAGTCACAAGCAAAGCAAAACATCAAATCTGATTCTCATTAATGACTTTTTATAAGTGTGACACTGAGACTTTGGAGCAATACAAATTGAAGATGGCTTTGCAAATAACAGAAAAATAAATTTTAAAAAAAAAAAGAAAAGAAAACACACCCAAATTAATGATGGTGACGACGACGTGATGGCAATATGAGACTGGGTCGAACATTTCGACCCAGTTCAAGACTGCAATCAATGTCTGCTTTTCTCAAAATAGATCAATCTTCTGTTGTCAGCTGCATGATACACTTAAGCTGAACAACTCTAAAATATATCCCCAGTGCAGAATTTTTTGATTTGCTTTAGATCGGTTTCAATCAAACTCCCAGCCTAGCTTAAAACATTCAACTTGCCAGCTGGGATTAAATTTAACCCTCTGGTTGTCAAAATGCCTGAATCTGCAGTGAGTTTACTGCAATCAGTCACGATTCAGCCTCATTAGGGCCTAAGAGTGTTGAACATCCAATTTCTCCTTGTAATTTCAAAGACTATTCAACCCCCCAGGTCATGAGAATTAAGATTTTTATCAGCCAAGGTGGATTTTTTTTCTGATCTTTTAAACAACCAACACTCCCTAACCACAGTGTGGGGGCAATTAAGAGAGGAGAATTGGTTCTTTGATTCAATTTATCAGTGGACATATATGTATTCGAGACTTCAAATGGCCATGAGGTTCCATTGGTGGGAACAATTAATTTAGAACTTATTAATAATTATAATAATAATCAACCCTAACACTCATGAATGCAGTTCATTAAGAACTTTCAAACTATTTAAACTGACTACTGAACTCAACTAACCTTCCAGTCCAGTTGATCATGCAAGCAGTGGGTCCATCTCACCCAGAAGGCACGTAGCCCTGGTGGCCTGCTTCTCGCGGCATGAATGCACCCCAGTCAGTCAGTGCTGAGTTGACGGCTTGACAGAAATAAATCCTTGTCAGAGGCTGACATCTGTCAGGCTGCAGACAGTCACAAGCAAAGCAAAACATCAAATCTGATTCTCATTAATGACTTTTTATAAGTGTGACACTGAGACTTTGGAGCAATACAAATTGAAGATGGCTTTGCAAATAACAGAAAAATAAATTTTAAAAAAAAAAAGAAAAGAAAACACACCCAAATTAATGATGGTGACGACGACGTGATGGCAATATGAGACTGGGTCGAACATTTCGACCCAGTTCAAGACTGCAATCAATGTCTGCTTTTCTCAAAATAGATCAATCTTCTGTTGTCAGCTGCATGATACACTTAAGCTGAACAACTCTAAAATATATCCCCAGTGCAGAATTTTTTGATTTGCTTTAGATCGGTTTCAATCAAACTCCCAGCCTAGCTTAAAACATTCAACTTGCCAGCTGGGATTAAATTTAACCCTCTGGTTGTCAAAATGCCTGAATCTGCAGTGAGTTTACTGCAATCAGTCACGATTCAGCCTCATTAGGGCCTAAGAGTGTTGAACATCCAATTTCTCCTTGTAATTTCAAAGACTATTCAACCCCCCAGGTCATGAGAATTAAGATTTTTATCAGCCAAGGTGGATTTTTTTTCTGATCTTTTAAACAACCAACACTCCCTAACCACAGTGTGGGGGCAATTAAGAGAGGAGAATTGGTTCTTTGATTCAATTTATCAGTGGACATATATGTATTCGAGACTTCAAATGGCCATGAGGTTCCATTGGTGGGAACAATTAATTTAGAACTTATTAATAATTATAATAATAATCAACCCTAACACTCATGAATGCAGTTCATTAAGAACTTTCAAACTATTTAAACTGACTACTGAACTCAACTAACCTTCCAGTCCAGTTGATCATGCAAGCAGTGGGTCCATCTCACCCAGAAGGCACGTAGCCCTGGTGGCCTGCTTCTCGCGGCATGAATGCACCCCAGTCAGTCAGTGCTGAGTTGACGGCTTGACAGAAATAAATCCTTGTCAGAGGCTGACATCTGTCAGGCTGCAGACAGTCACAAGCAAAGCAAAACATCAAATCTGATTCTCATTAATGACTTTTTATAAGTGTGACACTGAGACTTTGGAGCAATACAAATTGAAGATGGCTTTGCAAATAACAGAAAAATAAATTTTAAAAAAAAAAAGAAAAGAAAACACACCCAAATTAATGATGGTGACGACGACGTGATGGCAATATGAGACTGGGTCGAACATTTCGACCCAGTTCAAGACTGCAATCAATGTCTGCTTTTCTCAAAATAGATCAATCTTCTGTTGTCAGCTGCATGATACACTTAAGCTGAACAACTCTAAAATATATCCCCAGTGCAGAATTTTTTGATTTGCTTTAGATCGGTTTCAATCAAACTCCCAGCCTAGCTTAAAACATTCAACTTGCCAGCTGGGATTAAATTTAACCCTCTGGTTGTCAAAATGCCTGAATCTGCAGTGAGTTTACTGCAATCAGTCACGATTCAGCCTCATTAGGGCCTAAGAGTGTTGAACATCCAATTTCTCCTTGTAATTTCAAAGACTATTCAACCCCCCAGGTCATGAGAATTAAGATTTTTATCAGCCAAGGTGGATTTTTTTTCTGATCTTTTAAACAACCAACACTCCCTAACCACAGTGTGGGGGCAATTAAGAGAGGAGAATTGGTTCTTTGATTCAATTTATCAGTGGACATATATGTATTCGAGACTTCAAATGGCCATGAGGTTCCATTGGTGGGAACAATTAATTTAGAACTTATTAATAATTATAATAATAATCAACCCTAACACTCATGAATGCAGTTCATTAAGAACTTTCAAACTATTTAAACTGACTACTGAACTCAACTAACCTTCCAGTCCAGTTGATCATGCAAGCAGTGGGTCCATCTCACCCAGAAGGCACGTAGCCCTGGTGGCCTGCTTCTCGCGGCATGAATGCACCCCAGTCAGTCAGTGCTGAGTTGACGGCTTGACAGAAATAAATCCTTGTCAGAGGCTGACATCTGTCAGGCTGCAGACAGTCACAAGCAAAGCAAAACATCAAATCTGATTCTCATTAATGACTTTTTATAAGTGTGACACTGAGACTTTGGAGCAATACAAATTGAAGATGGCTTTGCAAATAACAGAAAAATAAATTTTAAAAAAAAAAAGAAAAGAAAACACACCCAAATTAATGATGGTGACGACGACGTGATGGCAATATGAGACTGGGTCGAACATTTCGACCCAGTTCAAGACTGCAATCAATGTCTGCTTTTCTCAAAATAGATCAATCTTCTGTTGTCAGCTGCATGATACACTTAAGCTGAACAACTCTAAAATATATCCCCAGTGCAGAATTTTTTGATTTGCTTTAGATCGGTTTCAATCAAACTCCCAGCCTAGCTTAAAACATTCAACTTGCCAGCTGGGATTAAATTTAACCCTCTGGTTGTCAAAATGCCTGAATCTGCAGTGAGTTTACTGCAATCAGTCACGATTCAGCCTCATTAGGGCCTAAGAGTGTTGAACATCCAATTTCTCCTTGTAATTTCAAAGACTATTCAACCCCCCAGGTCATGAGAATTAAGATTTTTATCAGCCAAGGTGGATTTTTTTTCTGATCTTTTAAACAACCAACACTCCCTAACCACAGTGTGGGGGCAATTAAGAGAGGAGAATTGGTTCTTTGATTCAATTTATCAGTGGACATATATGTATTCGAGACTTCAAATGGCCATGAGGTTCCATTGGTGGGAACAATTAATTTAGAACTTATTAATAATTATAATAATAATCAACCCTAACACTCATGAATGCAGTTCATTAAGAACTTTCAAACTATTTAAACTGACTACTGAACTCAACTAACCTTCCAGTCCAGTTGATCATGCAAGCAGTGGGTCCATCTCACCCAGAAGGCACGTAGCCCTGGTGGCCTGCTTCTCGCGGCATGAATGCACCCCAGTCAGTCAGTGCTGAGTTGACGGCTTGACAGAAATAAATCCTTGTCAGAGGCTGACATCTGTCAGGCTGCAGACAGTCACAAGCAAAGCAAAACATCAAATCTGATTCTCATTAATGACTTTTTATAAGTGTGACACTGAGACTTTGGAGCAATACAAATTGAAGATGGCTTTGCAAATAACAGAAAAATAAATTTTAAAAAAAAAAAGAAAAGAAAACACACCCAAATTAATGATGGTGACGACGACGTGATGGCAATATGAGACTGGGTCGAACATTTCGACCCAGTTCAAGACTGCAATCAATGTCTGCTTTTCTCAAAATAGATCAATCTTCTGTTGTCAGCTGCATGATACACTTAAGCTGAACAACTCTAAAATATATCCCCAGTGCAGAATTTTTTGATTTGCTTTAGATCGGTTTCAATCAAACTCCCAGCCTAGCTTAAAACATTCAACTTGCCAGCTGGGATTAAATTTAACCCTCTGGTTGTCAAAATGCCTGAATCTGCAGTGAGTTTACTGCAATCAGTCACGATTCAGCCTCATTAGGGCCTAAGAGTGTTGAACATCCAATTTCTCCTTGTAATTTCAAAGACTATTCAACCCCCCAGGTCATGAGAATTAAGATTTTTATCAGCCAAGGTGGATTTTTTTTCTGATCTTTTAAACAACCAACACTCCCTAACCACAGTGTGGGGGCAATTAAGAGAGGAGAATTGGTTCTTTGATTCAATTTATCAGTGGACATATATGTATTCGAGACTTCAAATGGCCATGAGGTTCCATTGGTGGGAACAATTAATTTAGAACTTATTAATAATTATAATAATAATCAACCCTAACACTCATGAATGCAGTTCATTAAGAACTTTCAAACTATTTAAACTGACTACTGAACTCAACTAACCTTCCAGTCCAGTTGATCATGCAAGCAGTGGGTCCATCTCACCCAGAAGGCACGTAGCCCTGGTGGCCTGCTTCTCGCGGCATGAATGCACCCCAGTCAGTCAGTGCTGAGTTGACGGCTTGACAGAAATAAATCCTTGTCAGAGGCTGACATCTGTCAGGCTGCAGACAGTCACAAGCAAAGCAAAACATCAAATCTGATTCTCATTAATGACTTTTTATAAGTGTGACACTGAGACTTTGGAGCAATACAAATTGAAGATGGCTTTGCAAATAACAGAAAAATAAATTTTAAAAAAAAAAAGAAAAGAAAACACACCCAAATTAATGATGGTGACGACGACGTGATGGCAATATGAGACTGGGTCGAACATTTCGACCCAGTTCAAGACTGCAATCAATGTCTGCTTTTCTCAAAATAGATCAATCTTCTGTTGTCAGCTGCATGATACACTTAAGCTGAACAACTCTAAAATATATCCCCAGTGCAGAATTTTTTGATTTGCTTTAGATCGGTTTCAATCAAACTCCCAGCCTAGCTTAAAACATTCAACTTGCCAGCTGGGATTAAATTTAACCCTCTGGTTGTCAAAATGCCTGAATCTGCAGTGAGTTTACTGCAATCAGTCACGATTCAGCCTCATTAGGGCCTAAGAGTGTTGAACATCCAATTTCTCCTTGTAATTTCAAAGACTATTCAACCCCCCAGGTCATGAGAATTAAGATTTTTATCAGCCAAGGTGGATTTTTTTTCTGATCTTTTAAACAACCAACACTCCCTAACCACAGTGTGGGGGCAATTAAGAGAGGAGAATTGGTTCTTTGATTCAATTTATCAGTGGACATATATGTATTCGAGACTTCAAATGGCCATGAGGTTCCATTGGTGGGAACAATTAATTTAGAACTTATTAATAATTATAATAATAATCAACCCTAACACTCATGAATGCAGTTCATTAAGAACTTTCAAACTATTTAAACTGACTACTGAACTCAACTAACCTTCCAGTCCAGTTGATCATGCAAGCAGTGGGTCCATCTCACCCAGAAGGCACGTAGCCCTGGTGGCCTGCTTCTCGCGGCATGAATGCACCCCAGTCAGTCAGTGCTGAGTTGACGGCTTGACAGAAATAAATCCTTGTCAGAGGCTGACATCTGTCAGGCTGCAGACAGTCACAAGCAAAGCAAAACATCAAATCTGATTCTCATTAATGACTTTTTATAAGTGTGACACTGAGACTTTGGAGCAATACAAATTGAAGATGGCTTTGCAAATAACAGAAAAATAAATTTTAAAAAAAAAAAGAAAAGAAAACACACCCAAATTAATGATGGTGACGACGACGTGATGGCAATATGAGACTGGGTCGAACATTTCGACCCAGTTCAAGACTGCAATCAATGTCTGCTTTTCTCAAAATAGATCAATCTTCTGTTGTCAGCTGCATGATACACTTAAGCTGAACAACTCTAAAATATATCCCCAGTGCAGAATTTTTTGATTTGCTTTAGATCGGTTTCAATCAAACTCCCAGCCTAGCTTAAAACATTCAACTTGCCAGCTGGGATTAAATTTAACCCTCTGGTTGTCAAAATGCCTGAATCTGCAGTGAGTTTACTGCAATCAGTCACGATTCAGCCTCATTAGGGCCTAAGAGTGTTGAACATCCAATTTCTCCTTGTAATTTCAAAGACTATTCAACCCCCCAGGTCATGAGAATTAAGATTTTTATCAGCCAAGGTGGATTTTTTTTCTGATCTTTTAAACAACCAACACTCCCTAACCACAGTGTGGGGGCAATTAAGAGAGGAGAATTGGTTCTTTGATTCAATTTATCAGTGGACATATATGTATTCGAGACTTCAAATGGCCATGAGGTTCCATTGGTGGGAACAATTAATTTAGAACTTATTAATAATTATAATAATAATCAACCCTAACACTCATGAATGCAGTTCATTAAGAACTTTCAAACTATTTAAACTGACTACTGAACTCAACTAACCTTCCAGTCCAGTTGATCATGCAAGCAGTGGGTCCATCTCACCCAGAAGGCACGTAGCCCTGGTGGCCTGCTTCTCGCGGCATGAATGCACCCCAGTCAGTCAGTGCTGAGTTGACGGCTTGACAGAAATAAATCCTTGTCAGAGGCTGACATCTGTCAGGCTGCAGACAGTCACAAGCAAAGCAAAACATCAAATCTGATTCTCATTAATGACTTTTTATAAGTGTGACACTGAGACTTTGGAGCAATACAAATTGAAGATGGCTTTGCAAATAACAGAAAAATAAATTTTAAAAAAAAAAAGAAAAGAAAACACACCCAAATTAATGATGGTGACGACGACGTGATGGCAATATGAGACTGGGTCGAACATTTCGACCCAGTTCAAGACTGCAATCAATGTCTGCTTTTCTCAAAATAGATCAATCTTCTGTTGTCAGCTGCATGATACACTTAAGCTGAACAACTCTAAAATATATCCCCAGTGCAGAATTTTTTGATTTGCTTTAGATCGGTTTCAATCAAACTCCCAGCCTAGCTTAAAACATTCAACTTGCCAGCTGGGATTAAATTTAACCCTCTGGTTGTCAAAATGCCTGAATCTGCAGTGAGTTTACTGCAATCAGTCACGATTCAGCCTCATTAGGGCCTAAGAGTGTTGAACATCCAATTTCTCCTTGTAATTTCAAAGACTATTCAACCCCCCAGGTCATGAGAATTAAGATTTTTATCAGCCAAGGTGGATTTTTTTTCTGATCTTTTAAACAACCAACACTCCCTAACCACAGTGTGGGGGCAATTAAGAGAGGAGAATTGGTTCTTTGATTCAATTTATCAGTGGACATATATGTATTCGAGACTTCAAATGGCCATGAGGTTCCATTGGTGGGAACAATTAATTTAGAACTTATTAATAATTATAATAATAATCAACCCTAACACTCATGAATGCAGTTCATTAAGAACTTTCAAACTATTTAAACTGACTACTGAACTCAACTAACCTTCCAGTCCAGTTGATCATGCAAGCAGTGGGTCCATCTCACCCAGAAGGCACGTAGCCCTGGTGGCCTGCTTCTCGCGGCATGAATGCACCCCAGTCAGTCAGTGCTGAGTTGACGGCTTGACAGAAATAAATCCTTGTCAGAGGCTGACATCTGTCAGGCTGCAGACAGTCACAAGCAAAGCAAAACATCAAATCTGATTCTCATTAATGACTTTTTATAAGTGTGACACTGAGACTTTGGAGCAATACAAATTGAAGATGGCTTTGCAAATAACAGAAAAATAAATTTTAAAACAAAAAAGAAAAGAAAACACACCCAAATTAATGATGGTGACGACGACGTGATGGCAATATGAGACTGGGTCGAACATTTCGACCCAGTTCAAGACTGCAATCAATGTCTGCTTTTCTCAAAATAGATCAATCTTCTGTTGTCAGCTGCATGATACACTTAAGCTGAACAACTCTAAAATATATCCCCAGTGCAGAATTTTTTGATTTGCTTTAGATCGGTTTCAATCAAACTCCCAGCCTAGCTTAAAACATTCAACTTGCCAGCTGGGATTAAATTTAACCCTCTGGTTGTCAAAATGCCTGAATCTGCAGTGAGTTTACTGCAATCAGTCACGATTCAGCCTCATTAGGGCCTAAGAGTGTTGAACATCCAATTTCTCCTTGTAATTTCAAAGACTATTCAACCCCCCAGGTCATGAGAATTAAGATTTTTATCAGCCAAGGTGGATTTTTTTTCTGATCTTTTAAACAACCAACACTCCCTAACCACAGTGTGGGGGCAATTAAGAGAGGAGAATTGGTTCTTTGATTCAATTTATCAGTGGACATATATGTATTCGAGACTTCAAATGGCCATGAGGTTCCATTGGTGGGAACAATTAATTTAGAACTTATTAATAATTATAATAATAATCAACCCTAACACTCATGAATGCAGTTCATTAAGAACTTTCAAACTATTTAAACTGACTACTGAACTCAACTAACCTTCCAGTCCAGTTGATCATGCAAGCAGTGGGTCCATCTCACCCAGAAGGCACGTAGCCCTGGTGGCCTGCTTCTCGCGGCATGAATGCACCCCAGTCAGTCAGTGCTGAGTTGACGGCTTGACAGAAATAAATCCTTGTCAGAGGCTGACATCTGTCAGGCTGCAGACAGTCACAAGCAAAGCAAAACATCAAATCTGATTCTCATTAATGACTTTTTATAAGTGTGACACTGAGACTTTGGAGCAATACAAATTGAAGATGGCTTTGCAAATAACAGAAAAATAAATTTTAAAAAAAAAAAGAAAAGAAAACACACCCAAATTAATGATGGTGACGACGACGTGATGGCAATATGAGACTGGGTCGAACATTTCGACCCAGTTCAAGACTGCAATCAATGTCTGCTTTTCTCAAAATAGATCAATCTTCTGTTGTCAGCTGCATGATACACTTAAGCTGAACAACTCTAAAATATATCCCCAGTGCAGAATTTTTTGATTTGCTTTAGATCGGTTTCAATCAAACTCCCAGCCTAGCTTAAAACATTCAACTTGCCAGCTGGGATTAAATTTAACCCTCTGGTTGTCAAAATGCCTGAATCTGCAGTGAGTTTACTGCAATCAGTCACGATTCAGCCTCATTAGGGCCTAAGAGTGTTGAACATCCAATTTCTCCTTGTAATTTCAAAGACTATTCAACCCCCCAGGTCATGAGAATTAAGATTTTTATCAGCCAAGGTGGATTTTTTTTCTGATCTTTTAAACAACCAACACTCCCTAACCACAGTGTGGGGGCAATTAAGAGAGGAGAATTGGTTCTTTGATTCAATTTATCAGTGGACATATATGTATTCGAGACTTCAAATGGCCATGAGGTTCCATTGGTGGGAACAATTAATTTAGAACTTATTAATAATTATAATAATAATCAACCCTAACACTCATGAATGCAGTTCATTAAGAACTTTCAAACTATTTAAACTGACTACTGAACTCAACTAACCTTCCAGTCCAGTTGATCATGCAAGCAGTGGGTCCATCTCACCCAGAAGGCACGTAGCCCTGGTGGCCTGCTTCTCGCGGCATGAATGCACCCCAGTCAGTCAGTGCTGAGTTGACGGCTTGACAGAAATAAATCCTTGTCAGAGGCTGACATCTGTCAGGCTGCAGACAGTCACAAGCAAAGCAAAACATCAAATCTGATTCTCATTAATGACTTTTTATAAGTGTGACACTGAGACTTTGGAGCAATACAAATTGAAGATGGCTTTGCAAATAACAGAAAAATAAATTTTAAAAAAAAAAAGAAAAGAAAACACACCCAAATTAATGATGGTGACGACGACGTGATGGCAATATGAGACTGGGTCGAACATTTCGACCCAGTTCAAGACTGCAATCAATGTCTGCTTTTCTCAAAATAGATCAATCTTCTGTTGTCAGCTGCATGATACACTTAAGCTGAACAACTCTAAAATATATCCCCAGTGCAGAATTTTTTGATTTGCTTTAGATCGGTTTCAATCAAACTCCCAGCCTAGCTTAAAACATTCAACTTGCCAGCTGGGATTAAATTTAACCCTCTGGTTGTCAAAATGCCTGAATCTGCAGTGAGTTTACTGCAATCAGTCACGATTCAGCCTCATTAGGGCCTAAGAGTGTTGAACATCCAATTTCTCCTTGTAATTTCAAAGACTATTCAACCCCCCAGGTCATGAGAATTAAGATTTTTATCAGCCAAGGTGGATTTTTTTTCTGATCTTTTAAACAACCAACACTCCCTAACCACAGTGTGGGGGCAATTAAGAGAGGAGAATTGGTTCTTTGATTCAATTTATCAGTGGACATATATGTATTCGAGACTTCAAATGGCCATGAGGTTCCATTGGTGGGAACAATTAATTTAGAACTTATTAATAATTATAATAATAATCAACCCTAACACTCATGAATGCAGTTCATTAAGAACTTTCAAACTATTTAAACTGACTACTGAACTCAACTAACCTTCCAGTCCAGTTGATCATGCAAGCAGTGGGTCCATCTCACCCAGAAGGCACGTAGCCCTGGTGGCCTGCTTCTCGCGGCATGAATGCACCCCAGTCAGTCAGTGCTGAGTTGACGGCTTGACAGAAATAAATCCTTGTCAGAGGCTGACATCTGTCAGGCTGCAGACAGTCACAAGCAAAGCAAAACATCAAATCTGATTCTCATTAATGACTTTTTATAAGTGTGACACTGAGACTTTGGAGCAATACAAATTGAAGATGGCTTTGCAAATAACAGAAAAATAAATTTTAAAAAAAAAAAGAAAAGAAAACACACCCAAATTAATGATGGTGACGACGACGTGATGGCAATATGAGACTGGGTCGAACATTTCGACCCAGTTCAAGACTGCAA
Organism: Pavona decussata; assembly: GCF_977016875.1. Lineage (NCBI taxonomy): Eukaryota > Metazoa > Cnidaria > Anthozoa > Scleractinia > Agariciidae > Pavona > Pavona decussata. The sequence continues at coordinate 37,360 of NW_028146066.1, forward strand.
TCAATGTCTGCTTTTCTCAAAATAGATCAATCTTCTGTTGTCAGCTGCATGATACACTTAAGCTGAACAACTCTAAAATATATCCCCAGTGCAGAATTTTTTGATTTGCTTTAGATCGGTTTCAATCAAACTCCCAGCCTAGCTTAAAACATTCAACTTGCCAGCTGGGATTAAATTTAACCCTCTGGTTGTCAAAATGCCTGAATCTGCAGTGAGTTTACTGCAATCAGTCACGATTCAGCCTCATTAGGGCCTAAGAGTGTTGAACATCCAATTTCTCCTTGTAATTTCAAAGACTATTCAACCCCCCAGGTCATGAGAATTAAGATTTTTATCAGCCAAGGTGGATTTTTTTTCTGATCTTTTAAACAACCAACACTCCCTAACCACAGTGTGGGGGCAATTAAGAGAGGAGAATTGGTTCTTTGATTCAATTTATCAGTGGACATATATGTATTCGAGACTTCAAATGGCCATGAGGTTCCATTGGTGGGAACAATTAATTTAGAACTTATTAATAATTATAATAATAATCAACCCTAACACTCATGAATGCAGTTCATTAAGAACTTTCAAACTATTTAAACTGACTACTGAACTCAACTAACCTTCCAGTCCAGTTGATCATGCAAGCAGTGGGTCCATCTCACCCAGAAGGCACGTAGCCCTGGTGGCCTGCTTCTCGCGGCATGAATGCACCCCAGTCAGTCAGTGCTGAGTTGACGGCTTGACAGAAATAAATCCTTGTCAGAGGCTGACATCTGTCAGGCTGCAGACAGTCACAAGCAAAGCAAAACATCAAATCTGATTCTCATTAATGACTTTTTATAAGTGTGACACTGAGACTTTGGAGCAATACAAATTGAAGATGGCTTTGCAAATAACAGAAAAATAAATTTTAAAACAAAAAAGAAAAGAAAACACACCCAAATTAATGATGGTGACGACGACGTGATGGCAATATGAGACTGGGTCGAACATTTCGACCCAGTTCAAGACTGCAATCAATGTCTGCTTTTCTCAAAATAGATCAATCTTCTGTTGTCAGCTGCATGATACACTTAAGCTGAACAACTCTAAAATATATCCCCAGTGCAGAATTTTTTGATTTGCTTTAGATCGGTTTCAATCAAACTCCCAGCCTAGCTTAAAACATTCAACTTGCCAGCTGGGATTAAATTTAACCCTCTGGTTGTCAAAATGCCTGAATCTGCAGTGAGTTTACTGCAATCAGTCACGATTCAGCCTCATTAGGGCCTAAGAGTGTTGAACATCCAATTTCTCCTTGTAATTTCAAAGACTATTCAACCCCCCAGGTCATGAGAATTAAGATTTTTATCAGCCAAGGTGGATTTTTTTTCTGATCTTTTAAACAACCAACACTCCCTAACCACAGTGTGGGGGCAATTAAGAGAGGAGAATTGGTTCTTTGATTCAATTTATCAGTGGACATATATGTATTCGAGACTTCAAATGGCCATGAGGTTCCATTGGTGGGAACAATTAATTTAGAACTTATTAATAATTATAATAATAATCAACCCTAACACTCATGAATGCAGTTCATTAAGAACTTTCAAACTATTTAAACTGACTACTGAACTCAACTAACCTTCCAGTCCAGTTGATCATGCAAGCAGTGGGTCCATCTCACCCAGAAGGCACGTAGCCCTGGTGGCCTGCTTCTCGCGGCATGAATGCACCCCAGTCAGTCAGTGCTGAGTTGACGGCTTGACAGAAATAAATCCTTGTCAGAGGCTGACATCTGTCAGGCTGCAGACAGTCACAAGCAAAGCAAAACATCAAATCTGATTCTCATTAATGACTTTTTATAAGTGTGACACTGAGACTTTGGAGCAATACAAATTGAAGATGGCTTTGCAAATAACAGAAAAATAAATTTTAAAACAAAAAAGAAAAGAAAACACACCCAAATTAATGATGGTGACGACGACGTGATGGCAATATGAGACTGGGTCGAACATTTCGACCCAGTTCAAGACTGCAATCAATGTCTGCTTTTCTCAAAATAGATCAATCTTCTGTTGTCAGCTGCATGATACACTTAAGCTGAACAACTCTAAAATATATCCCCAGTGCAGAATTTTTTGATTTGCTTTAGATCGGTTTCAATCAAACTCCCAGCCTAGCTTAAAACATTCAACTTGCCAGCTGGGATTAAATTTAACCCTCTGGTTGTCAAAATGCCTGAATCTGCAGTGAGTTTACTGCAATCAGTCACGATTCAGCCTCATTAGGGCCTAAGAGTGTTGAACATCCAATTTCTCCTTGTAATTTCAAAGACTATTCAACCCCCCAGGTCATGAGAATTAAGATTTTTATCAGCCAAGGTGGATTTTTTTTCTGATCTTTTAAACAACCAACACTCCCTAACCACAGTGTGGGGGCAATTAAGAGAGGAGAATTGGTTCTTTGATTCAATTTATCAGTGGACATATATGTATTCGAGACTTCAAATGGCCATGAGGTTCCATTGGTGGGAACAATTAATTTAGAACTTATTAATAATTATAATAATAATCAACCCTAACACTCATGAATGCAGTTCATTAAGAACTTTCAAACTATTTAAACTGACTACTGAACTCAACTAACCTTCCAGTCCAGTTGATCATGCAAGCAGTGGGTCCATCTCACCCAGAAGGCACGTAGCCCTGGTGGCCTGCTTCTCGCGGCATGAATGCACCCCAGTCAGTCAGTGCTGAGTTGACGGCTTGACAGAAATAAATCCTTGTCAGAGGCTGACATCTGTCAGGCTGCAGACAGTCACAAGCAAAGCAAAACATCAAATCTGATTCTCATTAATGACTTTTTATAAGTGTGACACTGAGACTTTGGAGCAATACAAATTGAAGATGGCTTTGCAAATAACAGAAAAATAAATTTTAAAAAAAAAAAGAAAAGAAAACACACCCAAATTAATGATGGTGACGACGACGTGATGGCAATATGAGACTGGGTCGAACATTTCGACCCAGTTCAAGACTGCAATCAATGTCTGCTTTTCTCAAAATAGATCAATCTTCTGTTGTCAGCTGCATGATACACTTAAGCTGAACAACTCTAAAATATATCCCCAGTGCAGAATTTTTTGATTTGCTTTAGATCGGTTTCAATCAAACTCCCAGCCTAGCTTAAAACATTCAACTTGCCAGCTGGGATTAAATTTAACCCTCTGGTTGTCAAAATGCCTGAATCTGCAGTGAGTTTACTGCAATCAGTCACGATTCAGCCTCATTAGGGCCTAAGAGTGTTGAACATCCAATTTCTCCTTGTAATTTCAAAGACTATTCAACCCCCCAGGTCATGAGAATTAAGATTTTTATCAGCCAAGGTGGATTTTTTTTCTGATCTTTTAAACAACCAACACTCCCTAACCACAGTGTGGGGGCAATTAAGAGAGGAGAATTGGTTCTTTGATTCAATTTATCAGTGGACATATATGTATTCGAGACTTCAAATGGCCATGAGGTTCCATTGGTGGGAACAATTAATTTAGAACTTATTAATAATTATAATAATAATCAACCCTAACACTCATGAATGCAGTTCATTAAGAACTTTCAAACTATTTAAACTGACTACTGAACTCAACTAACCTTCCAGTCCAGTTGATCATGCAAGCAGTGGGTCCATCTCACCCAGAAGGCACGTAGCCCTGGTGGCCTGCTTCTCGCGGCATGAATGCACCCCAGTCAGTCAGTGCTGAGTTGACGGCTTGACAGAAATAAATCCTTGTCAGAGGCTGACATCTGTCAGGCTGCAGACAGTCACAAGCAAAGCAAAACATCAAATCTGATTCTCATTAATGACTTTTTATAAGTGTGACACTGAGACTTTGGAGCAATACAAATTGAAGATGGCTTTGCAAATAACAGAAAAATAAATTTTAAAAAAAAAAAGAAAAGAAAACACACCCAAATTAATGATGGTGACGACGACGTGATGGCAATATGAGACTGGGTCGAACATTTCGACCCAGTTCAAGACTGCAATCAATGTCTGCTTTTCTCAAAATAGATCAATCTTCTGTTGTCAGCTGCATGATACACTTAAGCTGAACAACTCTAAAATATATCCCCAGTGCAGAATTTTTTGATTTGCTTTAGATCGGTTTCAATCAAACTCCCAGCCTAGCTTAAAACATTCAACTTGCCAGCTGGGATTAAATTTAACCCTCTGGTTGTCAAAATGCCTGAATCTGCAGTGAGTTTACTGCAATCAGTCACGATTCAGCCTCATTAGGGCCTAAGAGTGTTGAACATCCAATTTCTCCTTGTAATTTCAAAGACTATTCAACCCCCCAGGTCATGAGAATTAAGATTTTTATCAGCCAAGGTGGATTTTTTTTCTGATCTTTTAAACAACCAACACTCCCTAACCACAGTGTGGGGGCAATTAAGAGAGGAGAATTGGTTCTTTGATTCAATTTATCAGTGGACATATATGTATTCGAGACTTCAAATGGCCATGAGGTTCCATTGGTGGGAACAATTAATTTAGAACTTATTAATAATTATAATAATAATCAACCCTAACACTCATGAATGCAGTTCATTAAGAACTTTCAAACTATTTAAACTGACTACTGAACTCAACTAACCTTCCAGTCCAGTTGATCATGCAAGCAGTGGGTCCATCTCACCCAGAAGGCACGTAGCCCTGGTGGCCTGCTTCTCGCGGCATGAATGCACCCCAGTCAGTCAGTGCTGAGTTGACGGCTTGACAGAAATAAATCCTTGTCAGAGGCTGACATCTGTCAGGCTGCAGACAGTCACAAGCAAAGCAAAACATCAAATCTGATTCTCATTAATGACTTTTTATAAGTGTGACACTGAGACTTTGGAGCAATACAAATTGAAGATGGCTTTGCAAATAACAGAAAAATAAATTTTAAAAAAAAAAAGAAAAGAAAACACACCCAAATTAATGATGGTGACGACGACGTGATGGCAATATGAGACTGGGTCGAACATTTCGACCCAGTTCAAGACTGCAATCAATGTCTGCTTTTCTCAAAATAGATCAATCTTCTGTTGTCAGCTGCATGATACACTTAAGCTGAACAACTCTAAAATATATCCCCAGTGCAGAATTTTTTGATTTGCTTTAGATCGGTTTCAATCAAACTCCCAGCCTAGCTTAAAACATTCAACTTGCCAGCTGGGATTAAATTTAACCCTCTGGTTGTCAAAATGCCTGAATCTGCAGTGAGTTTACTGCAATCAGTCACGATTCAGCCTCATTAGGGCCTAAGAGTGTTGAACATCCAATTTCTCCTTGTAATTTCAAAGACTATTCAACCCCCCAGGTCATGAGAATTAAGATTTTTATCAGCCAAGGTGGATTTTTTTTCTGATCTTTTAAACAACCAACACTCCCTAACCACAGTGTGGGGGCAATTAAGAGAGGAGAATTGGTTCTTTGATTCAATTTATCAGTGGACATATATGTATTCGAGACTTCAAATGGCCATGAGGTTCCATTGGTGGGAACAATTAATTTAGAACTTATTAATAATTATAATAATAATCAACCCTAACACTCATGAATGCAGTTCATTAAGAACTTTCAAACTATTTAAACTGACTACTGAACTCAACTAACCTTCCAGTCCAGTTGATCATGCAAGCAGTGGGTCCATCTCACCCAGAAGGCACGTAGCCCTGGTGGCCTGCTTCTCGCGGCATGAATGCACCCCAGTCAGTCAGTGCTGAGTTGACGGCTTGACAGAAATAAATCCTTGTCAGAGGCTGACATCTGTCAGGCTGCAGACAGTCACAAGCAAAGCAAAACATCAAATCTGATTCTCATTAATGACTTTTTATAAGTGTGACACTGAGACTTTGGAGCAATACAAATTGAAGATGGCTTTGCAAATAACAGAAAAATAAATTTTAAAAAAAAAAAGAAAAGAAAACACACCCAAATTAATGATGGTGACGACGACGTGATGGCAATATGAGACTGGGTCGAACATTTCGACCCAGTTCAAGACTGCAATCAATGTCTGCTTTTCTCAAAATAGATCAATCTTCTGTTGTCAGCTGCATGATACACTTAAGCTGAACAACTCTAAAATATATCCCCAGTGCAGAATTTTTTGATTTGCTTTAGATCGGTTTCAATCAAACTCCCAGCCTAGCTTAAAACATTCAACTTGCCAGCTGGGATTAAATTTAACCCTCTGGTTGTCAAAATGCCTGAATCTGCAGTGAGTTTACTGCAATCAGTCACGATTCAGCCTCATTAGGGCCTAAGAGTGTTGAACATCCAATTTCTCCTTGTAATTTCAAAGACTATTCAACCCCCCAGGTCATGAGAATTAAGATTTTTATCAGCCAAGGTGGATTTTTTTTCTGATCTTTTAAACAACCAACACTCCCTAACCACAGTGTGGGGGCAATTAAGAGAGGAGAATTGGTTCTTTGATTCAATTTATCAGTGGACATATATGTATTCGAGACTTCAAATGGCCATGAGGTTCCATTGGTGGGAACAATTAATTTAGAACTTATTAATAATTATAATAATAATCAACCCTAACACTCATGAATGCAGTTCATTAAGAACTTTCAAACTATTTAAACTGACTACTGAACTCAACTAACCTTCCAGTCCAGTTGATCATGCAAGCAGTGGGTCCATCTCACCCAGAAGGCACGTAGCCCTGGTGGCCTGCTTCTCGCGGCATGAATGCACCCCAGTCAGTCAGTGCTGAGTTGACGGCTTGACAGAAATAAATCCTTGTCAGAGGCTGACATCTGTCAGGCTGCAGACAGTCACAAGCAAAGCAAAACATCAAATCTGATTCTCATTAATGACTTTTTATAAGTGTGACACTGAGACTTTGGAGCAATACAAATTGAAGATGGCTTTGCAAATAACAGAAAAATAAATTTTAAAAAAAAAAAGAAAAGAAAACACACCCAAATTAATGATGGTGACGACGACGTGATGGCAATATGAGACTGGGTCGAACATTTCGACCCAGTTCAAGACTGCAATCAATGTCTGCTTTTCTCAAAATAGATCAATCTTCTGTTGTCAGCTGCATGATACACTTAAGCTGAACAACTCTAAAATATATCCCCAGTGCAGAATTTTTTGATTTGCTTTAGATCGGTTTCAATCAAACTCCCAGCCTAGCTTAAAACATTCAACTTGCCAGCTGGGATTAAATTTAACCCTCTGGTTGTCAAAATGCCTGAATCTGCAGTGAGTTTACTGCAATCAGTCACGATTCAGCCTCATTAGGGCCTAAGAGTGTTGAACATCCAATTTCTCCTTGTAATTTCAAAGACTATTCAACCCCCCAGGTCATGAGAATTAAGATTTTTATCAGCCAAGGTGGATTTTTTTTCTGATCTTTTAAACAACCAACACTCCCTAACCACAGTGTGGGGGCAATTAAGAGAGGAGAATTGGTTCTTTGATTCAATTTATCAGTGGACATATATGTATTCGAGACTTCAAATGGCCATGAGGTTCCATTGGTGGGAACAATTAATTTAGAACTTATTAATAATTATAATAATAATCAACCCTAACACTCATGAATGCAGTTCATTAAGAACTTTCAAACTATTTAAACTGACTACTGAACTCAACTAACCTTCCAGTCCAGTTGATCATGCAAGCAGTGGGTCCATCTCACCCAGAAGGCACGTAGCCCTGGTGGCCTGCTTCTCGCGGCATGAATGCACCCCAGTCAGTCAGTGCTGAGTTGACGGCTTGACAGAAATAAATCCTTGTCAGAGGCTGACATCTGTCAGGCTGCAGACAGTCACAAGCAAAGCAAAACATCAAATCTGATTCTCATTAATGACTTTTTATAAGTGTGACACTGAGACTTTGGAGCAATACAAATTGAAGATGGCTTTGCAAATAACAGAAAAATAAATTTTAAAAAAAAAAAGAAAAGAAAACACACCCAAATTAATGATGGTGACGACGACGTGATGGCAATATGAGACTGGGTCGAACATTTCGACCCAGTTCAAGACTGCAATCAATGTCTGCTTTTCTCAAAATAGATCAATCTTCTGTTGTCAGCTGCATGATACACTTAAGCTGAACAACTCTAAAATATATCCCCAGTGCAGAATTTTTTGATTTGCTTTAGATCGGTTTCAATCAAACTCCCAGCCTAGCTTAAAACATTCAACTTGCCAGCTGGGATTAAATTTAACCCTCTGGTTGTCAAAATGCCTGAATCTGCAGTGAGTTTACTGCAATCAGTCACGATTCAGCCTCATTAGGGCCTAAGAGTGTTGAACATCCAATTTCTCCTTGTAATTTCAAAGACTATTCAACCCCCCAGGTCATGAGAATTAAGATTTTTATCAGCCAAGGTGGATTTTTTTTCTGATCTTTTAAACAACCAACACTCCCTAACCACAGTGTGGGGGCAATTAAGAGAGGAGAATTGGTTCTTTGATTCAATTTATCAGTGGACATATATGTATTCGAGACTTCAAATGGCCATGAGGTTCCATTGGTGGGAACAATTAATTTAGAACTTATTAATAATTATAATAATAATCAACCCTAACACTCATGAATGCAGTTCATTAAGAACTTTCAAACTATTTAAACTGACTACTGAACTCAACTAACCTTCCAGTCCAGTTGATCATGCAAGCAGTGGGTCCATCTCACCCAGAAGGCACGTAGCCCTGGTGGCCTGCTTCTCGCGGCATGAATGCACCCCAGTCAGTCAGTGCTGAGTTGACGGCTTGACAGAAATAAATCCTTGTCAGAGGCTGACATCTGTCAGGCTGCAGACAGTCACAAGCAAAGCAAAACATCAAATCTGATTCTCATTAATGACTTTTTATAAGTGTGACACTGAGACTTTGGAGCAATACAAATTGAAGATGGCTTTGCAAATAACAGAAAAATAAATTTTAAAAAAAAAAAGAAAAGAAAACACACCCAAATTAATGATGGTGACGACGACGTGATGGCAATATGAGACTGGGTCGAACATTTCGACCCAGTTCAAGACTGCAATCAATGTCTGCTTTTCTCAAAATAGATCAATCTTCTGTTGTCAGCTGCATGATACACTTAAGCTGAACAACTCTAAAATATATCCCCAGTGCAGAATTTTTTGATTTGCTTTAGATCGGTTTCAATCAAACTCCCAGCCTAGCTTAAAACATTCAACTTGCCAGCTGGGATTAAATTTAACCCTCTGGTTGTCAAAATGCCTGAATCTGCAGTGAGTTTACTGCAATCAGTCACGATTCAGCCTCATTAGGGCCTAAGAGTGTTGAACATCCAATTTCTCCTTGTAATTTCAAAGACTATTCAACCCCCCAGGTCATGAGAATTAAGATTTTTATCAGCCAAGGTGGATTTTTTTTCTGATCTTTTAAACAACCAACACTCCCTAACCACAGTGTGGGGGCAATTAAGAGAGGAGAATTGGTTCTTTGATTCAATTTATCAGTGGACATATATGTATTCGAGACTTCAAATGGCCATGAGGTTCCATTGGTGGGAACAATTAATTTAGAACTTATTAATAATTATAATAATAATCAACCCTAACACTCATGAATGCAGTTCATTAAGAACTTTCAAACTATTTAAACTGACTACTGAACTCAACTAACCTTCCAGTCCAGTTGATCATGCAAGCAGTGGGTCCATCTCACCCAGAAGGCACGTAGCCCTGGTGGCCTGCTTCTCGCGGCATGAATGCACCCCAGTCAGTCAGTGCTGAGTTGACGGCTTGACAGAAATAAATCCTTGTCAGAGGCTGACATCTGTCAGGCTGCAGACAGTCACAAGCAAAGCAAAACATCAAATCTGATTCTCATTAATGACTTTTTATAAGTGTGACACTGAGACTTTGGAGCAATACAAATTGAAGATGGCTTTGCAAATAACAGAAAAATAAATTTTAAAAAAAAAAAGAAAAGAAAACACACCCAAATTAATGATGGTGACGACGACGTGATGGCAATATGAGACTGGGTCGAACATTTCGACCCAGTTCAAGACTGCAATCAATGTCTGCTTTTCTCAAAATAGATCAATCTTCTGTTGTCAGCTGCATGATACACTTAAGCTGAACAACTCTAAAATATATCCCCAGTGCAGAATTTTTTGATTTGCTTTAGATCGGTTTCAATCAAACTCCCAGCCTAGCTTAAAACATTCAACTTGCCAGCTGGGATTAAATTTAACCCTCTGGTTGTCAAAATGCCTGAATCTGCAGTGAGTTTACTGCAATCAGTCACGATTCAGCCTCATTAGGGCCTAAGAGTGTTGAACATCCAATTTCTCCTTGTAATTTCAAAGACTATTCAACCCCCCAGGTCATGAGAATTAAGATTTTTATCAGCCAAGGTGGATTTTTTTTCTGATCTTTTAAACAACCAACACTCCCTAACCACAGTGTGGGGGCAATTAAGAGAGGAGAATTGGTTCTTTGATTCAATTTATCAGTGGACATATATGTATTCGAGACTTCAAATGGCCATGAGGTTCCATTGGTGGGAACAATTAATTTAGAACTTATTAATAATTATAATAATAATCAACCCTAACACTCATGAATGCAGTTCATTAAGAACTTTCAAACTATTTAAACTGACTACTGAACTCAACTAACCTTCCAGTCCAGTTGATCATGCAAGCAGTGGGTCCATCTCACCCAGAAGGCACGTAGCCCTGGTGGCCTGCTTCTCGCGGCATGAATGCACCCCAGTCAGTCAGTGCTGAGTTGACGGCTTGACAGAAATAAATCCTTGTCAGAGGCTGACATCTGTCAGGCTGCAGACAGTCACAAGCAAAGCAAAACATCAAATCTGATTCTCATTAATGACTTTTTATAAGTGTGACACTGAGACTTTGGAGCAATACAAATTGAAGATGGCTTTGCAAATAACAGAAAAATAAATTTTAAAAAAAAAAAGAAAAGAAAACACACCCAAATTAATGATGGTGACGACGACGTGATGGCAATATGAGACTGGGTCGAACATTTCGACCCAGTTCAAGACTGCAATCAATGTCTGCTTTTCTCAAAATAGATCAATCTTCTGTTGTCAGCTGCATGATACACTTAAGCTGAACAACTCTAAAATATATCCCCAGTGCAGAATTTTTTGATTTGCTTTAGATCGGTTTCAATCAAACTCCCAGCCTAGCTTAAAACATTCAACTTGCCAGCTGGGATTAAATTTAACCCTCTGGTTGTCAAAATGCCTGAATCTGCAGTGAGTTTACTGCAATCAGTCACGATTCAGCCTCATTAGGGCCTAAGAGTGTTGAACATCCAATTTCTCCTTGTAATTTCAAAGACTATTCAACCCCCCAGGTCATGAGAATTAAGATTTTTATCAGCCAAGGTGGATTTTTTTTCTGATCTTTTAAACAACCAACACTCCCTAACCACAGTGTGGGGGCAATTAAGAGAGGAGAATTGGTTCTTTGATTCAATTTATCAGTGGACATATATGTATTCGAGACTTCAAATGGCCATGAGGTTCCATTGGTGGGAACAATTAATTTAGAACTTATTAATAATTATAATAATAATCAACCCTAACACTCATGAATGCAGTTCATTAAGAACTTTCAAACTATTTAAACTGACTACTGAACTCAACTAACCTTCCAGTCCAGTTGATCATGCAAGCAGTGGGTCCATCTCACCCAGAAGGCACGTAGCCCTGGTGGCCTGCTTCTCGCGGCATGAATGCACCCCAGTCAGTCAGTGCTGAGTTGACGGCTTGACAGAAATAAATCCTTGTCAGAGGCTGACATCTGTCAGGCTGCAGACAGTCACAAGCAAAGCAAAACATCAAATCTGATTCTCATTAATGACTTTTTATAAGTGTGACACTGAGACTTTGGAGCAATACAAATTGAAGATGGCTTTGCAAATAACAGAAAAATAAATTTTAAAACAAAAAAGAAAAGAAAACACACCCAAATTAATGATGGTGACGACGACGTGATGGCAATATGAGACTGGGTCGAACATTTCGACCCAGTTCAAGACTGCAATCAATGTCTGCTTTTCTCAAAATAGATCAATCTTCTGTTGTCAGCTGCATGATACACTTAAGCTGAACAACTCTAAAATATATCCCCAGTGCAGAATTTTTTGATTTGCTTTAGATCGGTTTCAATCAAACTCCCAGCCTAGCTTAAAACATTCAACTTGCCAGCTGGGATTAAATTTAACCCTCTGGTTGTCAAAATGCCTGAATCTGCAGTGAGTTTACTGCAATCAGTCACGATTCAGCCTCATTAGGGCCTAAGAGTGTTGAACATCCAATTTCTCCTTGTAATTTCAAAGACTATTCAACCCCCCAGGTCATGAGAATTAAGATTTTTATCAGCCAAGGTGGATTTTTTTTCTGATCTTTTAAACAACCAACACTCCCTAACCACAGTGTGGGGGCAATTAAGAGAGGAGAATTGGTTCTTTGATTCAATTTATCAGTGGACATATATGTATTCGAGACTTCAAATGGCCATGAGGTTCCATTGGTGGGAACAATTAATTTAGAACTTATTAATAATTATAATAATAATCAACCCTAACACTCATGAATGCAGTTCATTAAGAACTTTCAAACTATTTAAACTGACTACTGAACTCAACTAACCTTCCAGTCCAGTTGATCATGCAAGCAGTGGGTCCATCTCACCCAGAAGGCACGTAGCCCTGGTGGCCTGCTTCTCGCGGCATGAATGCACCCCAGTCAGTCAGTGCTGAGTTGACGGCTTGACAGAAATAAATCCTTGTCAGAGGCTGACATCTGTCAGGCTGCAGACAGTCACAAGCAAAGCAAAACATCAAATCTGATTCTCATTAATGACTTTTTATAAGTGTGACACTGAGACTTTGGAGCAATACAAATTGAAGATGGCTTTGCAAATAACAGAAAAATAAATTTTAAAAAAAAAAAGAAAAGAAAACACACCCAAATTAATGATGGTGACGACGACGTGATGGCAATATGAGACTGGGTCGAACATTTCGACCCAGTTCAAGACTGCAATCAATGTCTGCTTTTCTCAAAATAGATCAATCTTCTGTTGTCAGCTGCATGATACACTTAAGCTGAACAACTCTAAAATATATCCCCAGTGCAGAATTTTTTGATTTGCTTTAGATCGGTTTCAATCAAACTCCCAGCCTAGCTTAAAACATTCAACTTGCCAGCTGGGATTAAATTTAACCCTCTGGTTGTCAAAATGCCTGAATCTGCAGTGAGTTTACTGCAATCAGTCACGATTCAGCCTCATTAGGGCCTAAGAGTGTTGAACATCCAATTTCTCCTTGTAATTTCAAAGACTATTCAACCCCCCAGGTCATGAGAATTAAGATTTTTATCAGCCAAGGTGGATTTTTTTTCTGATCTTTTAAACAACCAACACTCCCTAACCACAGTGTGGGGGCAATTAAGAGAGGAGAATTGGTTCTTTGATTCAATTTATCAGTGGACATATATGTATTCGAGACTTCAAATGGCCATGAGGTTCCATTGGTGGGAACAATTAATTTAGAACTTATTAATAATTATAATAATAATCAACCCTAACACTCATGAATGCAGTTCATTAAGAACTTTCAAACTATTTAAACTGACTACTGAACTCAACTAACCTTCCAGTCCAGTTGATCATGCAAGCAGTGGGTCCATCTCACCCAGAAGGCACGTAGCCCTGGTGGCCTGCTTCTCGCGGCATGAATGCACCCCAGTCAGTCAGTGCTGAGTTGACGGCTTGACAGAAATAAATCCTTGTCAGAGGCTGACATCTGTCAGGCTGCAGACAGTCACAAGCAAAGCAAAACATCAAATCTGATTCTCATTAATGACTTTTTATAAGTGTGACACTGAGACTTTGGAGCAATACAAATTGAAGATGGCTTTGCAAATAACAGAAAAATAAATTTTAAAAAAAAAAAGAAAAGAAAACACACCCAAATTAATGATGGTGACGACGACGTGATGGCAATATGAGACTGGGTCGAACATTTCGACCCAGTTCAAGACTGCAATCAATGTCTGCTTTTCTCAAAATAGATCAATCTTCTGTTGTCAGCTGCATGATACACTTAAGCTGAACAACTCTAAAATATATCCCCAGTGCAGAATTTTTTGATTTGCTTTAGATCGGTTTCAATCAAACTCCCAGCCTAGCTTAAAACATTCAACTTGCCAGCTGGGATTAAATTTAACCCTCTGGTTGTCAAAATGCCTGAATCTGCAGTGAGTTTACTGCAATCAGTCACGATTCAGCCTCATTAGGGCCTAAGAGTGTTGAACATCCAATTTCTCCTTGTAATTTCAAAGACTATTCAACCCCCCAGGTCATGAGAATTAAGATTTTTATCAGCCAAGGTGGATTTTTTTTCTGATCTTTTAAACAACCAACACTCCCTAACCACAGTGTGGGGGCAATTAAGAGAGGAGAATTGGTTCTTTGATTCAATTTATCAGTGGACATATATGTATTCGAGACTTCAAATGGCCATGAGGTTCCATTGGTGGGAACAATTAATTTAGAACTTATTAATAATTATAATAATAATCAACCCTAACACTCATGAATGCAGTTCATTAAGAACTTTCAAACTATTTAAACTGACTACTGAACTCAACTAACCTTCCAGTCCAGTTGATCATGCAAGCAGTGGGTCCATCTCACCCAGAAGGCACGTAGCCCTGGTGGCCTGCTTCTCGCGGCATGAATGCACCCCAGTCAGTCAGTGCTGAGTTGACGGCTTGACAGAAATAAATCCTTGTCAGAGGCTGACATCTGTCAGGCTGCAGACAGTCACAAGCAAAGCAAAACATCAAATCTGATTCTCATTAATGACTTTTTATAAGTGTGACACTGAGACTTTGGAGCAATACAAATTGAAGATGGCTTTGCAAATAAC